>NC_048300.1:119252637-119310777 GCF_013100865.1 Trachemys scripta elegans
AGACAACTCCCACCTGTTTATGCTCTCTGTATGTGTGTATATATATCTCCTCAATATATGTTCCATTCTATATGCATCCGAAGAAGTGGGCTGTAGTCCACGAAAGCTTATGCTCTAATAAATTTGTTAGTCTCTAAGGTGCCACAAGTACTCCTGTTCTTCTTTTTGCGGATACAGACTAACACGGCTGCTACTCTGAAACCATACAAGATCTAGGTATTATTGTCATTTATTATTATTATTATTACTATTATTGTTCTCTTACAACAGTGTATTACAAACTGTCTCTGAAACAAAGGGATTTTATCTTCAAAGCAAACAGGATATTTCTCACAGCAAGAAACACATGACTATGTTTCCAGGTGACACAGCTTGGATGAATCAAACTGCCCACCACCCAGAAGAGTTCCACTACGTGAGTTTGCACATGCTGTGGTGGAGGCAAGTTGACAGCCACAGCATACGTCTTTAAAAAAAACGGATGTCACAATCCATCAGACTGAGAGCAGTACTTCCACCATGCTCAAGTCATCATGTTTTATCTGTTGAAAGACATCTATAAATCATGGTGACTGGGGGAAAGAACTCAGTAAGAAGGATATCTCTATATCAATAGCCATGGACAAAATATTTGCATAGTATCCCATCAAACCATTGACAAGACAATCAAATCTGCACTTGACTTTTCCCAGCCTAATCTATCTTAGATTTTGCAGTCTCTTATCCTATGTGAATCCTCTAACCATCTTTATTGCTCTTGTCTGAAATTTTCCCATCTCTCAGCAATATTTTTTCTGTAGGTGAAGTGGCCAAAACTAGACACAGTATTCCAAACGAGTAAGTAGTATTGTTCGATAGCATTACATCATAATTTAAAGGGCCTAAGCCAGAACCTTCTAGTTGTGAATTCTTGAGCTTTTGTAATTGATGTAAAATTAAACCTGGCTCTGAATCACCCCGATATGGATTTTTGCAAAACCAACCAGTTTGTTCTTGTTAAATGGAAATTTTTGATTCTAACCCATTCCCTGGCCTCTAGTGTTGGGGGTTTGGATGAAATGGAACCTTTATCCTGCTTATCTTCTGTTGTGGTTTGGTTTTGCAGAACTAAAACCCAGCATTCCTGGCCCATCTCTAAATAGAATGTTTTCGCTCTCATTTTCCATCACTTCTGCTTCTTCTGCAGCAAATAGCATTGCCCTGATATAAACTCCAGAGGACTAAGAGAGAAGGGAGAGAACACAGAAAATGGGAAGATGTTGTACTGATTCACTACTGCAGGGAAATTTGTAATCAGAACATGTTGTTCAAAAACAGAATTAAGGTGAGAATTAGGCTTTAAAAAGAGCCTTTGCTCTTTGTAAATTGACTGGAGGGGAACCTTACAACACTTATTGCCCATTGCCAGCCTCTTTGCTCATGAGCAACCAGTTAGAGGAAGCTAGCCTGGGAAGTTTGTCATATTTATTTATAGGAAAATGAAGTGCTCAATACAAGCTGAAGTAAGCAGGATTCTTCAATCTGTCAATGCCACTAGCCGTGATTGCACAGCACTCTGTATTCTCTGTGCACTGGGCTGTGATATTTTATTTCATACATCATTTCATATTCCAAGTTGTATAATCATATACCCAGCAAATTGCACTGCATAGCAGTGAACATGCTGTTTGAATCTATGGTGTGAAGTTGGCCAGTTAGGTAGGTAAAAGAACAGTTTGTGAAAGACCAGGTAGTTTCACTTCTCTGACCTGCTGGTGGCAGGTGAAAAGGTTTACAATATACCAAACCTCTGTTCTGGTCTTTGAACACACCTGTGCTTAGCAGTCCCCAAAGTTCAGCAAACGAATTGTGCCTGTGCTGCTATTTCATTTTATTCCTTCTGCAAGATTACCTTAGCACATCTGGTAAAAATTAGATACACAGATTAGTTATGGTTCTATTTTTGGTTCATTTCTTGAAGCCTCTGCCCTCACCTCTCTAGCACATAAAAGACATACATTTCTTTCAGGAATAATTGTTCTCATTACTGGCCTTGGTTAGGGATTGCACAGCCAGTGTCAAGTCTAATTAGATTTCAAGAACTCCAGGTCCATGATTTGTGACAATGAAAGTGCATGCTGATGATGCATCTCTACTGAGAGCACTGCTTGTCCAATAAAGAGGCACTCTCTAATCCACAGAAATATGTCACACACTTGCAGTTTTAATGAAACTGTAATCAGCCTACCCCAAGCTACATTTCATCTGCATTATGCTATATAAAATTAATCAGTGGCCTATAAAAAAGGCAAGGTGCTTTTTAAAATTATTCAGGCATGACATTTTTCTTGGCTTTTAACTCCTTGCCTGCTCTCCTTTTTCCATTAAACCAGACCCACAGAAGATACAGAGGGCCTAATATAGGTCAGCAACTAAAAATTAAAATACAAAATTCTCCCTTATACCTTGCACTTTATTGAAATGATATGCCTCACAAAAGACAGAGCGTCAAGGTAGTGAGTGTCTATCCAGAGTTGCCACCTGCTTTGAGCTGAAAAGGCCTGTTTCATATTTCAATTTCTGCCCTGTGTCTCACTGCTTCAATGACAAGACACTGCTGCCACTTGTTACTGAGAAAAAACAGGTAGCAACAGGAGCAAGGAAAACCTTCAACCTCCAGCCTGACAGCAAATAATGTCCTTTTGAACTAGGACATACAAACCATGATCAATGAAGCTATCACCTCAAGACAAGACTACTGTTACTCCCTCTACTTAGGACTTTTCATCATTGCCAGCCAGGAATTCCAGCTTGTACAACATGCAGCAGCCTGCCTTGTGAGTGAAGCTAATTCTCGAAAGCACTTTGCACAGAACTCTGTGCCTTCCGCTGGCTCCCCATTTGCTTCTGGGTCCAAATAATCCTTGGGACCCTCAATTATCTTGAATCAGGATAATCAGGATGCCCACTATTTATGATCCTGAACTCACAGGTGACACAGAAATTATCAATGCCTATAACAGTGTTTTCTACATTTTGGGACATGGTTCCCTAGAGGTGTGGGCGTGTGTATACATGAAGGACTAGCAGGAGGGCCTGGATAGATCTCTTGACTGTTCTCCAAAGTCTCGGCTTTCACTTAAAAAGAAGACTCTTGTTGTGCTTGTGGGAAAAAATAAATTAAAATATGACCCAAGTGTAACCAATGCAGTGATGTCTGCAGGGAGCCTGGAACTATAGCTGAGGTATGAACTGCTCCACTCGCCTCAGTGGTTGCTAATTCAGATGCCAGTGATGATACCTTATATATCATTCCTTAGAATAAAATGTCTGGACACATTTTAACATTCAATTTAATTTCATCCAAATTCTAAAATATGGGAAAACTTTTAAAAACATGTGGTAGGGCCAAAGGGTGGGCTGGGGAGGTGCAGCAGGGAGGGTCACCTTCCAAAAGATTAAGGAATGCTGGCCTACAGTGAAACTATCATGAGCTGGCAGCAACAGGCCAAATTCACCTATTCATACAGCTTCATTGCCCTCAACAGAGTTTTGCCTATTTACACCAGCAGAGAATTTGGCTCAAGGTTCTCTCAGATTGGGGTTTATGGAATTCAGAGAAGATCAGACTACTCTCTAATATGACTGTGCTCCGTTCCCTGTGCATAACCCATCTGCTTCTCAGAAGTCTTAACTTGAATAGATGCCATGATACTCAAGCATTAACTATTTTTATAGGATTAATTAGTTAATCTATGTACACAGAGAAATGCAGGTAATTGCATGCATAAAATGTGCATTTTCAATCAAGGTGATGTGTGTTTTACACCCACAATTTTCTGTTTACTCCCATGTATATATATTTCATAGGAATAGGTAGGATAGGTACCTATTTAACTTTAATGTGGCCTTTAGAATTTTTGACATATTCAACCCGTGACACTGCTGCTACCCCTTGCCTTTATGTTTCAATATGATTAGCTTCACTTCAAAGCTTTATAACTGTGTACACTGGATAGGCACTAAAGAACTACAGATAATTATAATCATTACTAGTTCCTGAATTCTTTAGATGGCTAATATTTTTCCTGATTTCAGAAAATTTTCAGCTTCAGAAATAGAGCTCTTAGAGCCCTGCATATCAGATAGAAAAGGATAAATCCATTTAAGTAATTACCATCTTTATTAGGACCAAGGATTTGCTTTATGGCCTACTGTAGTTTGCTTGAATCCTAGCATATCATTTAATCTGATATTGACTGGTAGAAATATTATGAAATAGAACTATTCTATCGCTGCACTATCATTGACAAGTAAGTCCCTTTTTCACAATATTTCCACTGCAGGATTCTTTCTGGCCTTTTTACACCCGTCCAATTGGTCCTTTCTGTCACTCTTTTAAAGTTTGACCCCAGCATTGGCATCTGAAGGTCATACGACTGTGTCCGAGTTAAATAAACAACACATTTCTGTGTTAACATAAATGTCTCATCCCCACTGAGATGAATGTTCCAATGTCTGTCTTGTATGTGATCTGTGGTTCAGCTGATTTGCCTACATTCCAGAACAGGAAATTGGAGTAAGGAGAGAGAAAGTAACATAATCATTTATTCACCTCCCCATACGTTTCTTTTCTCAAAATAAATAATGACATTTGACCTTTCGCTGAGACAGCATGGAAATTAAGACACATGATGATCTTTCTTACGGGTTTCCCTTGAGGCGACTGTGGTCATTTCTCACAATATGCTTTGACTTTCTTTCCCTCAGATAAAAAGCAAGTATAAAAGTAATAAACCTTCATGCCAGTTCTCAGAGTAGTTAACCAAAAGTCTAGCTAATTAGGGGTTTTCTTTTAGGGCCAGGAGAGAGTTTACAAATCCTTTGCCCAGGGAGTATGGATATCTAGTCCGGAAATGGCTTCTCTGCTCAGAGCACGTACATTTACAACAGTAGGGAGCAGCCTCACTGGCTGCAATGCTAATCGCTCCAGTTCTGTGTGTATTCAGTGCACACATTATCATACTGTACATAGCTCAGGAAAGGAAGGAGGTAAATGGAGGGAAAGAACCTGACTCAGCAGATAAGGAAGGTTTAAAAAAAATACAGAAGCAAAACATAAAACTATAAAGCACCTATAGCTATAGTGACATTTGTTCGTTCTGAATATCTTCCAGCTGAAATTTGCAACAAATCTCAAGGATGAAGAGAGCTCTTGCCATCTGCAGGCAAATGCTCAGCTGTATTACAGACCATATCTTGTAGAAGGCTATAAGACACCAGAATGTTAGACTGTACCAATTCTGTCTGGTGACTGCTGAAGAAAGGACGCTTCCATTTTTCAAAGAGGTTATTTATAAACCAAAACAGACAAGAGGCCTAAGGGAGCATAAACCCATGTGTACCAGTGCATTAAATGTGCTATAATTTGAAAAATACATATGTATGGAACTGTTTCACAAACCAAAAAGGCAATAAAACAGAAGGGCTATAATACAGATCATTTTTGTTATTAGAATTGGGGGATCAGACCCCAGAGATTTTTGAACCATTATTTTGAACCATCTGTCAAACCCACCAACTCCATTCTTAGTCCCACATTGATTCAGTCTGCTGGTTGGCATTAGTAGCTTCCTCATCTCTTACACAGATCATATGGTTTGGGAGTGATGCCTAATCCAGTATAGCACTGTGAAGAAGTCTGAAATTTGATAGACAGGCACTAATTCATAAATATGCATATTTTCTTCCTTGTTTGTTTTGTCCATCAAAAGTTCAGTGCAGCGATATCATGATCATATGTTTCGAAATATAATATGCAAAATACACACTGAAGTCAATGGGAGTTTAGAATGCTCAGAAACTGAAGGGGTCAAGCTCTAAAGCTACTAGAAAGGTACACTAGTAGACAGACCTCAGTGCACAACATACAATCACTAGGCTGATTTAATGTCAGGTATAATTCTATTTCACTGCAGTTACACCAGAGAAGAATTTGGCCCTTTGCATACCTATTCATTCCAAGAATGGTTTTCCCTAAAACAAACAATGGAGGTTGTTTTAACCACCCCGTCAAGCTAATGCTACTGACAATTCATTTTAAGGAAGAAAAAAACATACATAACATCTATCGAGTGAGGGGTTTTGGCCTGTGTTTTGCAGGAGGCCAGATCAGATAACCATAATTGTCCCTTCTGGCCTTAAAATCTATGGCGATGGAACTGTTCTCCCTCATGACACAACACACACATTCTTAAAATAATGATAATTGCCTACCTTCTCTATTTACGGTTTCCTGAGAACGTGCTCCTCAGTAATGTAGACAAATGTAGATAACCTGAAAGCGAATTCTCAGTTTATAGGTTATCAAATAGACTTTTAAATAATCTTCTGCTACTGTTGCTAATCAGGCACAACTGTCAATGCTGGAGACAGCAGTTTTCATAACACAGCCTTGGGATTTTTGAATAAGTGGGGGTAAAAAAACCCTGACATTTCTTTCTTAACCAGACATTGAATTTACACCCACAGCTGGGGTGTTGAGGATTTAGATAGCTGAAAACCAAATTGACTATTTTTGTTTTCAGGATGAAGGCCCTGTCCCAAGAGATGCTGAGTTCCTTTCAGGAGATGCTACCTTCCTTCTTATGCTATAATACGTCTGTTAGTCTATAAGGTGCCACAGGACTCTTTGTTGCTTTTTACCTGCCCTCTAATTCTATTGGCATCAATAGAAGCACAGGGCCTCCCAGGAGGTGCTCAACAATTTGAGGTATTGGGCACAAAGAGAAGAGTGAAACGTTAGTTAAGGAATAGAGGTGAGGTAGCAAAATGAATTTCTAATGCATTGGCCTTTCACTTCTGGAAAGAAGGGCTCATATATGGCTTCATAATCTACAAAGTGAAAATTAATTATGGGGTCTCAAATATCTTTGGAAACAATATCAGAAAACTGACTGACAATCTGACTCACATGATGGTCTGTCTTCTGATCCTTAGTCATGAATAGAAATAGAAGGAGTGTGGTGGGTCAGGATCCAGTGGCATTTTTCTGTGTGCAGCTTTACATTTGTCCCTTCAGCATTCAGCAGATTGTAGCATTCCCCATTTCCGTCTGTCATGAGCAACTCTGGCCTGCTTTTAAAAATTCCAAATGGGATGATTAATACTTTTATTTCTTTCATGTAGCCATTGGTTTTGTTTATAGGAGCTGCACCAGTGCAAGTAGGATGGTATGGTCCAGTATGCTGTACTAGCAAGATATTTATAGCTGATACAGCCTACCAGAAAGACACAAGAGGAGCAGAATGTGGGGTTGCCGGTCGGCCCCATGCCCGCAGCTCCTCCAGTACAGCTGTTCCACCCCCAGCCCTTCCATGTAGGGTGTCCTTCATCTGTACAACAGCAGCCCCACTGGAGGACAGGGCTGGAGGTGGGGCTGGGGGCGGTACAGCCATGCTGGAGGAGCTGCCAGTGTGGGACGCCCGGTGGCCCCATCTTCTGCTCCTTTCCCTCCTGTGGTTCTGAAGTCTCCGGTGCAGTGGGAGGAGGACGGAGCCATCCCCCTCTCCCCCAGGTAAGGGGGGTGGATCAAGGGGAGGGGATGGGGAGAGTGTGGGGTCCTGAGCTAGGTGCGGGGCAGGGAGGAGTCACATTGAGGGTCACGTGAGGAGGTCATGTCCCCCTGTTAGCTGCTCCCCCTTCGTACCGGTAAGAAATGGATTCCACTTGCACCACTGAGGAACTTCATCCATCAGACAACAGATCTTGTGGGTGATACTTCTTGATAAACTGGGACAGTGGGGTACAACATTCAGAAGCTGCCAAAAAATCTTAGACCTTCTACTTGTCTGTTATATAACTTATGATGATAGTATAGTGTCATTACACAGTTACAGATTGTAAAATTATTGTTTACTGAAAGGGCATTTTAGTTTTTCATATGTATCCCAACTGATTAATCCCTATGGTTTAAACTGAAACCGGTCCTTGAAAACAGTCCTTTAATGGACAAACATCTAAATAGCAGCAGCAGCTGATGCAAAGGAAATCATTGCATAGCTTTTGCACTGACACTTCCTAAGTTTGAGGGCTGCCTTATATTCATCATGACCTAAGTACAGTTACTCCTCACTTAAAGTTGTTCTGGTTAACATTGTTTTGTTGTTACGTTGCTGATCAATTAGGGAACTTGCTCATTTAAAGTTGTGCAATGCTCCCTTATAATGTTGTTTGGCAACCGCCTGCTTTGTCTACTGCTTGCAGAAAGAGCAGCCCGTTGCAGCTAGCTGGTGGGGGCTTGGAACCAGGGTGGACCGGCAGCCCCCCTATCAGCTCCCCGCTCACCTAAGTTCCCTGTGCAGCAGCCCCCCAGCAGGCTACCAATTGCCTGTAGTTCAGCTGTCCCTCCCACTGCCATGTGCTGCTCCTGCCCTCTGCCTTGGAGCTGCTCCCAGGAGCTTCCTGCTTGCTGTGCAGGGAAGGGAGGAAGAGGAAGGCTAATGTCAGGGTGTCCCCCTCCTCCCTACTCCTCCCCCCCGATTACCCCTTCTCCATATAGAGCAGGGTGGGGACAGGACAGGACTCAGGGCGGAGAGAGCTTGCTGGCGGCAGCTGCTGTCTCAACTTCCTGATCTTTTTAAAGGCAATGTACTTAGAGTGGTGTCAGCGTACTTAAAGGGGCAATGCACATCTCTCTCTCTCTCCCATACACAGGGTGTGTCTCTCTGTCTGCCATGCTGTCTCCCCTCCCTCCCTCCGTGCTGCCTTGTAGAGTGTGAGGCTATATTAACAACAATGTGTTAACCCTTGACGGCTCAGCCCAATGCTAGTTTATCATTTAGAAGTAAGGCATTCCCTGGGAAATATCCCATTCTCTGACTTCACCACCTCAACCAAGCTTCAGAATCATCATTGCTGTGTACAGTATTAAACTTACTGAGAGAGAGAGAGTTTTTTGTATGGTGAAATTTTTTTCCCTGGAACCTAACCCCCCCATTTACATTAATTCTGATGGGGAAATTGGATTCGCTTAACATCATTTGCTTAAAGTCGCATTTTTCAGGAACATAACTACAACGTTAAGCGAGGTGTTACTGTAATGAAAATTGTTTTGACCTCAATGATGCACACGCCGATCACTAATAAAAAATTTACAACAGCCTTAAGTACTGAAAGACTTTCCAACACACTTTGCTTTTGTTTTGTTTGCAAATTCCTTTTTTCATTGATGCTACCTGGATATTTTCCTAACAAGGAAGAACCAGTCTATATCAGTCATGCTATTTTCCTCTTGTATGAGATGTCACATTCCCCTCAGATGTTTCAGTGATTTCAGCTGTGTTTGATTCCCCTTCTCACAAAAGAAAGGGGAGTTCACTTCCCCAATCATTATGAGGTTGTTGTCAAGGAATGCTCTCTGAAGGGTGGTCCTTTTTAGAAAGGTCCAAGTGAGTGAATACAGCTAGTGAGCTCTTAAGCTATGTAATAAAATTTTCCTCTTCCAGCCAAACCTTCAAGAAACAAAGAGGGTTTCATCTATTTTGCAGAAGCCTTCCTGTTTATGCTCCACCACCCTCTTCTCTTCCATAAATCCTTTAACTTCCTTGAAAATGTCTAACCTGGGACAAATTCATAAAAATTCACAGTTTTGAATTTCATCATTTTTATAGTGAAATCTGTGCATCCTGAACATGCTAAAGTTTCACTCTGAAGTAAATGACCGAATTCTGGCAAGTATATCCCTTCTTGTCTGTGAACACTGACAAAGCTGAACTTGGCAGTTTTGCACAGCTCTAAGTCAACACATGAGAGTTTTCTGGCACATGCAGAGGTGAGAGACTGAATCCTTCAAAGCTAGATTTTCTGTTTTAGCCATGAGAAGCAAGCAAGAAAGAAAGAAAGTATTTTGGAATGATTCCATCTGGCAGTATCTCACTGTGTTGTAGAATAAAGGGAAAGGAAGGGGACACAGAATACTCTATAGGTTGAGTGAGGTATAAACATGTCTGGGACCAGAGCCTTTCATTCCATATTGCAGCTGGAAAAGGAGATTTAAGAAAAATTCTAAAATACTATTGCTAAATTACCTAAGCTAAACTGACTGATGGGAAACTTTAACTAACAAATCTCCTTTACTGAACTGATGGCTAATGTGATTTTGTATACAGAGTTTGTTCTCTTACTTGCAATAGTCAAAGGGCTAGGGTAAGTTAGGGATCTTTCTTCCCCCCCCCTTTCTCTGAGCTTGTATGTGAACCAGTGAGAAGAGAGTCAGAGGGGCAGCTGTGACATGAAGCAAAGGGCAAAGACTGGGAGGGAGGAGAACAGAGAGGTTGGAGCAAACAATCAACACAGTCTAGTTGACACTGTAGAAAGTTCTCTGAATGTCTGAAGGTCCCTGCTTTGGCTGATTCTGCAGCTGTTTCTACCAGCTGGAGTCTCTTGCTGGTTCTTCCCTGGCTTGTGGTGGGGATGGTGATTAGGCACCTAGTTTCCCAAGAGAATGTTGTGGGAGGTGTCTCCCTTGCACAGTTCTGAGTTTGTAGGTGAAGGTGGCCATGGCCAGGCCCCATTTTATCCTGTCCCCCACAGTGCATCAAACCCTGCTTTGCAGTTGCTCCTGTCAGCTAGAGTATCTTCATTCCTCCAAATAAAATAGAGTATTCAGTGGCTAATATCTAATGTTTACTAACAGGTGATGTCTGCCAAAGAGCACAAATTAGCATGTCAATGGAGCTGTACTGTAATTTGGGTAGCCAAAAATGAAGAAGCACATACAAAAATCTAAAACTAAACCAAAATAAATTAGTAATGTGTTTGATGTTTTAAAATCAATTTAAAACACATTGTTTGATCTTGTTTGTCACCACATTTAAATACCCTTTTATATTTCACTTTCTCTACAGAGTCTCATGTATGGGATAAAGAGAAATGTTTCTTTCCTGAATATTTTGAAAACATCTGATAACAAAAGAGCTCAGATGCTTTTAAATCTTATTGGAATTGGGGTTCCTTTCACATAATGCTGGATTTACATTATGAATACTGCTGATTTACACCGGCTTAAGGGAAAGGAGATTCAGAGCTATTGTTTTCACTACCATAATTAATTGAAATGTCCATATCTGTAGTTCTGCAGCAGTTCTAATATGTTCTATAAATATACCCTCTAGGCATTCACTTAATTACATCCTAAAATCTACATTGTAGCATGTTATAATAGGACAAACATACTATAGTAAGTGTCGCAAAAGCAGTAAGAGGAATCTAATACTAATATGTAGGGGGAAAATCTGCCCCATGTCATCACAGGTATGTAAGGCAATCATACTGGTATGGTTCCACTGCTCAGGGGAAGGGGACAGAATATGAGAAGACACTGAAAAGGAATCTGCTCCGTCTCTGATGTGTGGAGCTGTAGAGCCCTGCAAATCCGTGGGTATCTGCTTTATATCCACGGACCATTTCTGCAGATAGCAGTGTGGATGCGGATACAAATTTTGTATCTGTGCAGGGTTCTGGCAGTAAGAGCTGGGTGGGCAGCTGTGAGGAAACTTGGCACAGATCCTCCACCTGCCCTCGGCGGGGATCCTGGCAGGCAGGGACACTGGGCGGGGGGTTGCTTGGGCCCCATGCTCAGGGCAGGTGGAGGGTCCACCGCGACTCCCCACAGCTGCCCACCCAGCTCTTATGGTGGCTGGACTGCAGCTCCAAGCTGCCCCCCTGCCGGAGCTGGGTCCAGGAGAGCCGCGCATGCAGCTGTGGGAGCCTGGGTCTCTCCACATGCCCAGGGCGGGGGGCTGGGACACTGCCTGGGGGTTGCGTGGGCCACCAGCCCAGGGCAGGTGTAGGGTCTGCCGCAGCTCCCCACAGCTGCCAGGACGGCTCTCCCCGACCCAGCTCTGGCCAAGGAGGGGAGCAGCTCTGAGCCGCAGCCTGGCCATGATAAGAGCCAGGCAGGCAGCTGGGGGAGCCGTGGCGGACCCTACACCTTCCCTGGGTGGGGGGCCCAATCAGCCTCCGGGCAGCTCTACAGGTCTCCCTCGTCCCCCGACCAAGTCAATGTGGAGCCCAGTCGGAGAGCCATGGGAAGCCGTGGCGAACCCTCCATCTGCCCACGCTACAGGGGGCAGGGCTGAGAGCAGCCCCCCCGCCATGCCCCCACCCTCCAGGCTCCAAGCCCGGCCGGCAGATGGAGGATCCGTGACTCCGCATGGGCTCCCCACAGCTGCCTGCAGCTCTCCCTGACCGGGGTCTGGCGGGGGGATGCCTCGAAGCCTCAACCCAGCCCCCAGTGTGGAGCCCTGCAAATCTGCGGATATCTGCGGCTATGCAAATATTCACAGATAATTTTTGTGGATAGCGGATTGGATGCGCATATACATTTGTGTATCCACGCAGGACTCTATGGAGCTGTGTTCCACAGGGATTCATCCAGAGCAGCATAGAGGGATACTTTGGAGGAGCATAAGTTAAAACTGGGGGTGTGGCCAGGAGACCCAAGAGAGAAGGCCTAGCAGCCACAGATCCTATTGTCACCATGAGGCTACAGCAGCAGATGCAGAGTCACTCTACTGTCTTGAGATGCTTTTAAAAGGTGGAGTCTCTCCCCCAACCCATACATAACTTCCCAGCACACGGCCCACCTACTTGGTGTTTGATTTATTCAAGAGTTAACATCTTCATGGCTAATTAATCCTCACAACAGCCTGCACGGCAGGTAGGTGAGTACTGCATTCCTCATTCTGCAGATGTAGAAACTGTTTCACAAAGGAATAATGGGACACATTTTCAAAGATATTCGGGTGCCTAAAGACACAGGCAGGAGCCTTTGCAAGAGCACCATTACAAGTTAGGAACCTAACTCACCGTGATTTCAGTGGGAGCTAGGTGACTATCCTGCCTGTGCACTTTTAAAAATCCCAGTAATCACCTATCTGCAATTTTAAGTGCCCAAATACCTTTGAAAATCTGTCCCAAAGTCATTGGGTCATGGTCACATAGCAAGTCAGTGGCAGAATTTGGAAGTTATGGAGTCATGGAGGATAGGCCAATCATCATGGCGGATAGGTTCATCAATGGCTATTAGCCAGGATGGACAGGGATTGAACTCCATGCTCTGAGTATCCCTAGCCTCTGTTTACCAAAAGCTGGGAGTGGATGACAGGGGATAGATCACTCAATGACTACCTGTTTTGTTCATTCCCTCTGAATCACCTGGCATTGGCCACTGTCAGAAGACAGGATACTGACCCAGTATGGCCGTTCTTATGTTCTTAAATTCTTGTCAAATAGTTCCACATCTAGGCCACAAGACCACGCAGACACTCTACTGTTTATGGTACACTTATGTTGAGTTCTAATAACAAGTATTATTCATCCCCAGTTTGTAGCAGAATAGATGAAAGAAATGTGATGAATGTTAATGACACTTAGTTGTCTGTCCTTTCACTCACTCTCTCACAAAACAATGTAACTGTCATATTTCTTATTGCATTCTTGTGTTAGTCATTCATTTAACAGGGCTCTACATAGAAAACATGGCACATTAGTTGTTTTAATTTTAACTGCCTTATTCATTAAACAAAATGTGTTTCAGATAAGTTTCTGTATTTTGCACAAAGGGAAGAAATTTTGCCTTGCACATTCTTCAAGAGAGGGAGTCTCTTGTTTTATGTTTCTCAGAAGTGTATTATTTTAACAATTACTCTTTTAAGCGGGCTGCAGTCCCTTGTCCCTTTGGAATTGTCTGAGGCAATGGATAATTTACTCTTCTAGAGTAATATGCTTTTTTCAACAGCTACTCAAGACTGAGTAGCTAAATAGTTATTAACTATTCATGAGTTACCAGAATGACCCAGTTCCAATCTTCACCTCTTATCTCATACTGAGCACAGCTTAAACACAGAGAGGCAAGGGCTATGGTGAATGGTCCACCTCCAACCTCTGCTAACCACAGACATTGCTACTTCTAACTGTTCCATGCTTTTGTTTCAGCTCCTGCCCACTATCCCATATGAAAGGGGCATATGTGAGGTAGTATGTTTCCAAGATGGTTCCTAAAGGCAGGCAAACTCAGAGACAACCAAAAATGATTAATCATAGATCGGAAGGAGGGAAGGAAGCAGGGGAAAGAAGATAATGCTAGTTGGAAAATGCCAGAAACCAGACATCAGCACAGTACCAACTTTTACATAAAAAGTCAACCAAACCATCATTGTGAAATTATTTTTACATGGCAAGTTTCTTCCCTCTCAGAACTGGAATCACTTTGGGAATTATCCATCTTCAGTTCCACTCCTTTTTGCTTTGAAACCTGTAATTCTTTCTGCATAAGAGTAGATTAAAAAAATAAGGAAAAAGAGAGAGATTTGAATTTCTGACCTTTTGACTACAGCATTCAGGCTTTTCTTCCACTTTCTCGACCAGATTAGTTGGCAATCTTTTTTACCAGCCCTTCAACAGATGCGATTGCAGGGAGAGGTAGTTGGCAAAATGACATTTTAAAAATACCATCAGCAGTTGCTGATGTGACAGTACTTAAAAAAAGAATGTGTTCTTTTCCTTCTCCTTCTCAGCTGGACAGAAATTTGCCCTTTCATTATGTCTAAAAGTGTTCCAGCACATTATGCTTACATGATTCAGTTTTTCTAAGATCATGCTCAACTTCTTATTCTAGCCACTTTCCCCCACTTTTAAAACAAACCAACAAACATACCTGCAAAAGTTGTTCTCCCAATGGCCTATTCATATTTCAGAAGTTCTAGGCCAAGTTTTTCAAAAGTGATTATTGATTTGGGGTGCCTTTATTTTTAGGTGCTGAAACTAAGACACTTTGGATAACATTTTCATAAGGGCCCAACTCACTTATGATCATAAATCCCATTTTCAAAATTGCCTAAGTCACTTGGGAGCATAAGTCCCATTTCAATTTAGGTAATGTTGAAAGTTTTACTCCTTATGAAATAGCTGCTTTACAATGAGTAGGTGCTCGGCACTTTCTGAAAATCAGGCTCCTTTAAGACACATCTTTAAATTAGCCTCCTCAAAATGGATGCACCCCAAATCATTAGTCACTTTTGAAAACTTTGGCAAAGAACTTCAGAGGTAATCCCTTTTCAATTAAAAATGGTTTTATTGGATTAGATTTGGTAAATCAGTCAGATTCCTCTGTATCTTCATAGACAAATATGTATGAAACAATTAGGTATTAAATTTCCTTGGCAGGAAAGCTGGCAACATGGTCATAAAATGAGGTCACTTCAGTCTCCCATGTATTGGCCAATCAGTTACTATAGAGGTGATGAAAAGAAATTTAACTGAAAATTTCAAAGTAAATATAACTGGTAACTACACATGGAAGATTCATTTGTCAAGAATAATTGAGTTGAATAATTTTGTCTCTTTTCCTCTTTATAAACTATCCAGGAGTAAATTGTAAAATTCTCCTATTTATTCAGTTTTATTTGTAAATTTAGAAAAGAAAACAATTCTTTATCTGCCTGTCAGTCATGAACACTTCATTCTTTAACATCAAAAATGTGTGCTGTATTGGTTATTAACATAAGTCTTATGAACTTGTTTCTGTTTTGTGACTGGATGATTTATGTCAGAAGCATCTGAACATAGGAATGCTAGCAGCAAAATGAGACTTTATTTCATTTCTCCAGTTCCATAATCTGGACCAGGGTTCCAAAAACAAATACTCATGGCATTGGCAGATGACAGTTGTCAGCATCCAATCACTCCAATGGTTACTGCTACAGCTCACTATTCAAAATGTGCACTATTGTTGGTTAATTCTGCCATTTGAAATTTGCTTTCAAGAAATGTTCAAGTATTCAAATTTATAAACAGTGGGGGAGGTTTCCTCTAATAGTAAGCTCATTAGCTACAATATTCATAGAAAGTGGGCAAAAATAAACAAACAAACAAGCAAGCAAATAAACAAATGAGCTAAAATAGTTGAAGCAAATACATTAAAAATATTGAACAGCTCTTTGTGGAAAATGCTTTGCTCAGCAATGAAGCTAATTCATTAATATTTCCAAGCTAGGAATATTTGTGGAAGAAGCCATTTGGTGGGGAGGGGGGGGACAAGAATATATCAAACTAGTGGTCTTTAAACCTTCCAAGTCTTTTCAGACATTTGCCTTGGTTCATACATGTTCATTTATGCTGACTGTTGCTCCTTCTTTGGCAGTCCTGCTCTTCCCTAGTAGTTCGAGGAAGTGATGCTGCATAAAATTGCATCAGCTGTGGAGTTGGCCTGTCAGGTTTCCTACTGATTCTTGCTGAGTTCCCATCAATCTTTCAGTATCTACTAATCTCATCAGGAGCTCTCTGAAGCTGTTCCCATAGAAGTCTCAATAATGTTTATTCAACTATTTAAACTACATTGACTTTTGAGTAGAGTTATTTAGTAAAATACCAGAGAAATATAGGGGTTAGGGACAATGGAGTCATATCATTTCACAACAAATAAGTTGTCATTGTATTTAACTGAGTACATTAAACTGTGGTAATATTTCATTGTGAGACATTTCATTCCTACTACAACATGTATAGTATGTACCTAGAAATCTGATATCCAAATCAGACATGTAAAAGTTGGCCTAAAATATCACTATGTTCAAATGTACAGCAATTTCTGCACAGTGAAATGAAACAGTTTTTAAAGTGAATAATAGTGCAATAGAGAGATTCAAACAGCCTAATTAATGCCAATCAACATGGTTTTATGGAAAATATACCTTGTCCAACTTGATATCATTTTTTGAGGAGATCGCAGTTTGGTTGATAAATGTAACTGTGTTGACATAGTATACTTAGACTTCTATAAGGCATTTGACTTAGTACCATGTGACATTCTGATTTAAAAAATAGCACTATACATAATCAATGCAACACATATTAAATGTATTAAAAACTGGTTAACTGATAGAGCTTGAAGATAATTCTAAGTGGGGAATCATCATCCTATGGGGTGTTTTTAGGATGAGCCTCACACAGATCTGTTCTCAGCCCAATGCTATTCACTATCTCTATCAATGCTCTGGAACAGAACATAAGGTCATTGCAGTTAAAGATGGCAGATGGCACAAAAATTGGTGAAGTGAAGTGGTAAATAATTATAAGGACAGGTCAGTTCTACAAAGTACTCTGGATCACATGGTATGATGAGATCATTTGAACAAAATGTATTTTAATACAGCTAAATACAAGGTTATACTCCTAGGAACCAAAAATGCAGGTCATGCTTATAAGATGGGAGATTGTACTTTGGAAAGCAGTAAAGTGAGGGGTTATGGTGAATATTCAACTGAACGTGAGCTCCCAATGCAACACGGTGGCTAAGTAAATGCAATCCTTGGATGTATAAGCAGTAGTAAATATTGAGGAGAAGCAGGAAGGTATTATTACCATTGTATACACACTTTAATAGGACCATTAAAGGAATACTCTGTCCAGTTCTGGTGTCCACACTTTACAAAGACGTTGACGAATTAGAAAAGGTTTAGAAATAACATAATATAATGATCAAAGGTCTGGAAAACCTGGCTTACACACCGTGAGATGAAAGTTCAATCCATTTAGCCTAACCAAAAGAAAACTAGAAGGGTACCTGAGCATGGTCTAAAAGCACCTATATGGGGAAAAGATTTCTGATAGTATCAGGCTCTTTAATATAGCAGAAAAAGGTATAACGCCATCCAATGGGTGAAAGCTGAAGCTAGACAAATTCAGACTGGAAATAATGTGCAAAATTTTGAAGACTAAGAGTAATTGACTATTGGAACAATTTCACTAAGGATATGGCAGGGATAGGCAACCTATGGCTGATTTTCAGTGGCACTCACACTGCCCAGGTCCTGGTCCAGGGGGCTCTGCATTTTAGTTTAATTTTAAATTTTAAATGAAGCTTCTTAAACATTTTAAAAACCTTATTTACTTTACATACAACAATAGATTAGTTATATATTATACACTTATAGAAAGAGACCTTCTAAAAATGTTAAACTGTATTACTGGCACATGAAACCTTAAATTAGAGTGAATAAATGAAGACCCAGCACACCACTTCTAAAAGGTTGCCGACCCCTTGGATATGGTTTTTTCTCCATCACAGGAAGTCTTTAAATGAAGATTAGGAGTACTTGTGGCACCTTAGAGACTAACAAATTTATTAGAGCATAAGCTTTCGTGGACTACAGCCCACTTCTTCGGATGCATATAGAATGGAACATATAATGAGGAGATATATATACACACATACAGAGAGCATAAACAGGTGGGAGTTGTCTTACCAACTCTGAGAGGCCAATTAATTAAGAGAAAAAAAACTTTTGAAGTGATAATCAAGCTAGCCGAGTACAGACAGTGTGATAAGAAGTGTGAGAGTACTTATAAGGGGAGATAGAGTCAACGTTTGTAATGGCTCAGCCATTCCCAGTCCTTATTCAAACCGGAGTTGATTGTGTCTAGTTTGCATATCAATTCTAGCTCTGCAGTCTCTCTTTGGAGTCTGTTTTTGAAGTTTTTCTGTTGTAATATAGCCACCCGCAGGTCTGTCACTGAATGACCAGACAGGTTAAAGTGTTCTCCCACTGGTTTTTGAGTATTTTGATTCCTGATGTCAGATTCGTGTCCATTAATTCTTTTGCGTAGAGACTGTCCGGTTTGGCCAATGTACATGGCAGAGGGGCATTGCTGGCACATGATGGCATATATCACATTGGTAGATGTGCAGGTGAACGAGCCCCTGATGGTATGGCTGATGTGATTAGGTCCTATGATGATGTCACTTGAATAGATATGTGGACAGAGTTGGCATCGGGGTTTGTTACAAGGATAGGTTCCTGGGTTAGTGGTTTTGTTCAGTGATGTGTGGTTGCTGGTGAGTAAATGAAGATTGGATGTCTTTCTGAAGGATATGCTATAGTTCAGCCATGAATTACAGGCTTGATACAGGAATCACTGGTGAGGTTCTATGGCCTCTATGTTATGTAGGAGGTCAAAGCAGATGATAATTATGTTCCTTTCTGGCGTTAAAATCTATTAATCTATTCTATACAAGCTACTGCTGTTAGACTATGGTGTTCTGGGTGAGCATAGTTATCCTAGTGCACAGTGAAATGTTCGTTTATAGTACTATACAAACAAACACATTAATCATAGCACACGGGGGAGGGGGGCACCAACAAATATTGACAAATTCTTGAGACGTTTTGTTTCAAATTCTGCTAAATTTTTGTTTGTTTGTTTTGAAAATCCGTGTCAAGGTCTGCATTAGGTTTTACACAAATTCTCATGACACACATGTTTAAAGCACATTGACAACCTAGTCTATACATTATTTATGTCTTCATTATTTATGTCGTCATTCATTCATTCATTCATTCTTTCCTAGTCTTATATCACCAAATTTTGCATTGTTTAAACTCCTGCCCAACCTCTCCTAGCTTTCATTCCTTCTCCTGGAGATCTCATTTCCCCCTTTGCTTTCTTCCTGGGAGTGGAAATGTGCCACAGGATCTTTTTTTTCCCTGTAAGGGAACAGCTAGGGGAAACTGCAGAGATAATTTTATTATTGGGCCCCTCTCCACCTGCCAGGGAGAGAGAAAACTGAGCAGCAGAAGAGAATGAGGCCATTTCATAATCTCTCCAGATAGGAGAAAACCTTGCAGAATATCAACCAAAAGTGTCCAATAGTGCTAGGAAATGCTAAAAGTGCCATTTTTGATGGGATGCCATAAAAATCCATACTACAGGAAATATTTTCCAGAGCATGGATTTCCAGTGATTAGAACAATGACTGGGAAATCAAAATAATCTACACAAGGTCTAGTCCCAGAATCACTGAACACAGAAAACAGCATGACTTTCCTGTATAATTTATGCAGAACTGGGCTCTGAGGGTATCCTGCTGGAAACAGCAACCAGGAGTTGAGTCATATTGGAAAAAGCCATAAGTACTAGTAAATGGTAATGCATGAGGAACTAACAAAGGTAGGCCATAGATCAGTGGTGGGCAACCTGTGGCTGGTCAGGGTAATCCGCTGGTGGGCTGCGAGACAGTTTGTTTACATTTGCATGGTTGCCCGCAGCTCCCAATGGCCGTGGTTCACCATTCCCAGCCAATGGGAGCTGCGGGAAGTGGCAACCAGCACATCCCTGCAGCCTGAGCCGCTTCCCGCAGCTCCGATTGGCTGGGAATGGCGAACCACAGCCATTGGGAGCTGCAGGCAGCCGTGCAAATATAAACAAACTGTCTCGCAGGCTGCCAGCGGATTACCCCAATGGGCTGCATGTGGCCCACGAGCCACAGGTTGCCCACCACTGCCGTAAATGGAAGCCATCTTCCATTTGAAGTGACAAGTGCATTTCTGTAACCTTGCCTTTAAAATAAACACAAAGGAACATGAGTGTATATTTAAAAACAAAAACAAAACCCCTACCTCGTCTGAGATAACAAACAACATACGGTATGTCAAATGCTTAATACACTATTCTGCAGTTCTCAACCAAGGCTCTGGGGGTCCCTTGGGGGCTGTGAGCAGGTTTCAGGGGGGCTGCCAAAATAAACCAGAGAGCAGGGCCACTGTTAGATTCACTGGGACACAGGGCAGAAAGCTGAAGCCTGAGCAATGTAGCTTCGCGGGGCCCCTTTTGGCATGGGGCCCTGGACTACCCCCTAACACTGGCCCTGGCTTTTAATCTATTGACAAAACAGTTGCTGTTGGACAGGTGAGCCATGGAATTCTTATAGCATGTTGCAGGGGTCTCAGAAGGAAAAAGATCGAGAACTCCTGTACTACTGGAAATTTGTTCAGATACTATGGTGATGAGCATGGTATAAGAACCTACATAGAATAGAATAGAATGGCAGTATGAAATGTTTGCACTAACCCATAGTTCATGTGATTATCAGCTAGTTTCAGGTTTTAAAATAATTTCATAACTCAGACTATGTTCATGAAAATAACTGCTAAAGTTCACATGCCTTTGAATGAATCCATGCACAATTTCAAACAAACCTCTGCTGATATATGGTTTTGTATCACTGTAATTTAAAATTCATGGTTTTGGAGCTAAATCAGGCAAAATTTGGTGGATTACATGAAACTTTGCTTTGAGATTCTGAATTCATTTTAACATGAAACTCCAGAGAAAACTCAAGGATCAAAACTAAACAAAATGTTTGCCCTAACCCCTTTGAGGCAAACTGCTTGGCTTTACATAGCCCCTGTACTGATTGCACAAGGAATACCATTAAATAAAGAGAAATTTAATTTTCCTGTGGCCACTGAAAATAATTAGAATCATGCACTGGTTAGATTTACTACTTAAAGTCATTAAATATCAGAAACAACCTTGGACAGTAGCAGTGATAACAACAGTGCTGTCTTTATGGCCATAAACTATGCTTATAAAAGTATAATTATAGCAGTTCATAAATTAGGGCATTTATGCCCTTGGATTTAATTTATAATGATGTGAATAAGTATGGCCTGCAAAATGTTGCAAAATGCTAATTTTATCAGGGATGTCCATTCTGAATGGATTATTAAGTTCTTGAACTATTTTGGTCATGAAACACCTACTGCTAGAGCCAATAAATTTCATTAAAAGGCAAACAGAAAGGATGTAATGCGTATCACCTAAACCAAACAAATACAACAAACCTCAACTCCTTTTTCACTAATTAATAACGAAACCTCACCTTCCAAACTCACTTTTGAGGAATTGATTTCAACATCTTTACCTCAATAAGTTTCTTATTACAATCTCAAACAACCTGGATTTGCAATTTGCAAAGCAATAAAGGGAAAATACACACCAGGTCTATTTTTCCCCTTGTTCTGACAGCAAAAAGTGGAATATGGCTTGTGTAAAACTCATGTCTTATAGTGTTGTATTAGCAACTAGTTTAGGAAATGATTACTTGTCTTAGATATATATGCTCTGCATATACATATGTAGACAGGACTGGCTAATGCCAAAGAAATCCAGCATAACCTTGGGGTGCATACAAACCAAGGGGGGTTTCTGAAAAAAAGTTTACACATGGGAAATTCAAATGATATCACTCTACACCAGGAGATGTAGCTATACCGGTGCTGATTTAATGCACACACAAACACACACATACACAGAAAGAATATGTTCACATAATCTCTCCAACCTTCTGTGTAAATGTGTAAACTGAGCCAACTGAATGAATATGAACAATCGCTTGCATTGAATTGTTTCAAGTTTCCTATCAAGTACTTGTTTTCCTCTTTCTAAAATGTGTTCAGATTTCTAGAACTGGATCTTTGATGTACTGTGGTAAACATTACAGGGTTCTTTTCTCCATTCAATTCCCTCTTTTTTACTTTGAACAGTAATTCAACAATTAGTTTTTGTCCACATTGTATTTTTAACTGTATTCATTTCAAAGGGTTTACTGATTTTTTAGAAAGGAAAGCGCTGGATTCCATTCAACAGAAACATATTCAGTGTTCTTGTAGAAACTGTGCAATCTCCTGTTCCACGTACAGCAGAATACCATGGCTACTGCAGGTATCTGGGGTTGTTGAATGTTGATTTTTGTATTGGTGTCCACTGTATAGAGCTTGATTCTCCTCCTACCTATGCCATTTTTACTGTATTTTCTTTGGCTTCAAAGTGACTTGTAATTTACATGGGCGTAAGTAAGAGTATGTACAGGCAAGTAGCTGCTCATTAAAACTGTAGCTACAAAGGGCTGCTTTAATCATGTTTCACCTTAGGGACACTTGTTCTTGGCCTTTCTTGCTACCACTCTCCCTCTGGATCTAGATCCAGCCCAGACCCAAGGAAGTCATGTCACTGGGATGAGCTGCACAAGAGATCTAGCTTGGGCTGTGCCTTCTGTGCTTGGCCGTTGCTGCTCTAATTGTCCATTTGGCACTCAGGAAGTGACATTGTTGAGGAACTAGTGAGGATTGCTGCTACCAAACCCTGCTAACCTGATATAGAGGATGCTGCAAGGAAGAATTAAAAGCCCCAGTCATCTATTTATAATGAGATCCTTTTACATTGCCATGGCCAGGATCACCAGGTGGCTCTGTTACACATAGTTTTTCATGTTCTTTTTCTTAGCGTGCAAAAATTTTTTGACACTTGGGATGCCATACTGTGGGTATGTCTAAACTTCAAGCTAGGAGTGTGATTACTAGCTTGAGGAGACATACTTGTGCTACATCTCAATGAGCTAGCACATTAAAAATAGAAGGAAGCTGTGGCAACATAAGCTGTGGGAGGGGCTAGCTGCCCCAGGTGCATGGCCATCAGAGAATTTGGGTTGAATTTGGTGAATAGTTTCAGCTGAACCCCCCACCCCTGAAAATAAAAATTTCAGAAACATCTAAACAGTTTGTTTTGAAAATGTCAGAATGGTTCAAAACAAAATATCGATTTGATATGACATTTTCAAAGGGAAATGTCAATTTGAAACAACATTTTGTTTTGAAAATGTCATTTCAAATTGACATTTCAGTTCAAAATGTCATTTTGAATCAACATTCAAAATATTTCATTTGACCCAAACAATTTTTTTGTTTTGGCCAGAAAAAACAAAACCAAAACCAAAATAAAATAAAAAATCACTTTTAGTTCTAAATGAACCACATTTTTGTTCAGATTTTTCAGTTTGGCCACTGAACCAAAAATTCAATTATTCACCCCCTCTACAACTGATACCGTCCTGTGTATTTCATACCCTTACAGAAAAAAAAAAACATTTAATTCCTCAAACACTTCAATTTCTACTATTGCTAGAAGTATAATGGATACTTTTGCAATTTCATAGAATAAAGATTGAATAATAAATGAATTCTGGCAATGGAAAGGCAGTTTACAGTTTTGGAAGACTAAAATTTCAATTATCCCCTATTTTTCTGCAATAAATCATAACAGATGTTCAAAGGCACTTATCTTATACTTAAATTTCACCTCTCTCAGTTTCCAGACCACAGTGTTATTTCCCACCAAACTTCAGTTAAAAACAGAGGTTAAAAATTTATGGGCCGCTCAAAGGTGACTAGTGTTATCCAGTGCCTCAATTTTGAATTGTTCAACTTGGGCTCTCTTAAAAGGGTCTGATTTCCAGAAATAAGTGCTCAGCACTTTTTGAAAACCAAATCCCTATAACAGGAGTGGCCAAACTTATTGACCCTCTGAGCTACATACAATAATCTTCAGAAGTTTTAGAGCCTCAAGACATGTACAACCTGCCTCATGGGGTGGCATCTGCTGGGGCATGGGACTTCTGCCCCAGTGCGCCCCTGCAGGGCAGAAGCCCCTAGTCTCAACCCTGCTGCAAGGCAGAAGCCTTGAGCTTCCCCTCCCCAATCTGGTAGGAGGAGAATGGGGGGGAGGGTATGGGGGGCCCCGTGAGCCACACTTTAACTGTAAAAGAACTGCATGCAGCTCATAAGCCACAGTTTGGCCAACCCTGCCCTCTAAGGTGTCTTAGGCCGAGCACCCCAGAACTGAGGCACCCAAAATCACCAGTCACTTTTGAAATCCTTGGCAATAACTGTATTTTCTTGGATTATGCTAATTAAAGCTAATAACATGTTGCATCACGTTAAGGATATTAAAACCAGAATATTTTTTCTGAAAGGGATTCAGATGCTGAAATTCCTGCTCAGCCATTGCTTTCTGAATATTGATAGAGATTTAGGGTACTTTATTGTTTTCTTTCCATACCATTCTTCTTTCTCTGCTGTTCTTTTTGATAACTGTTAGCTTAAAATTGCCATGTTATTTTTTGATCCATCTCTCGTGGGTTTATTTGATTTTTTTCTTTTGTGGCCTTTTTTGCACAGGGACTGATACTATGTTTTTACATATATAATATAATAATATAATATAATATAATATAATATGTGAAGTATTATTGACTCCTGCCATTTGTCATTATTTCAGAGGCTTAATTAATAATGAATAAGATTTAAACTTAAAGGAAAAACTCACATATTTTGTTCTTTGAAAAAAAATTACACATACTATTGTCAAAAAACTTGCCTTGTGCTGTAATTCAGTTTTTGTTAGAAAGGCAGCTGCTTGGACTATCATATAATCTACCCATAATTACAGTGCAATACCTGCCTATTACCTATGTCATTTGTGGTATCTCTAGTGCTGTGTTACCCCACTTCATGAGTGACTGCTAGTCAGCACACATTGAAACTAAAACAAGAATTGGGATCGCATTTGCACCTAAAAGCACATATTATGTGCATGTCATTGCCTGCCACTCAGTCAGTCAATTGTGGGGCTTTTTTTTATCCTGTTTTCATTCACTGATAACATTATGAATTTGCTTTCTTCTGCAGCAAGAATGCAGATTGTCAGAAATAAAAGGATGTACGAACATAGGAGTACCCAGCAGAGCAAATGAGAGCCTAGAAGAGATAGTTTGCTTTCCATGTGGCTTCCTGGAGCTAATCTCAGTACTCGGGAGCTGACATAAATAGCTAATGCTTGCTGATAATTCTTAAAGAAGATGAACGGGCATGAGACTTCCTTCTGACTGCCTCCCTCTCTCATCATCAGTGTGTGCTCTGTACTAAAAGGTCATGGGGATAATCTTGCACCTGCAGTCTAAGAGGGCTTGGCCTGCAGTTCTCAATGAGCTCTGCCATAATTGATGCTAATTGTTACTGAGCCAATGCATCCTTCCACAGAGGAGCAGGTGGGAGGCTTTATTGCTGTCAGGACTATTATACTAATAACAAGCTTAGAATTCTCTGCATAGACTTACAAGTACAAAGGCCCAAGCTATACTTTCAGGCTCTACTTAAAGGGTTTACCAAAATATCTCTTAGCTCTATGAAGTAAAAGTGCCTGTAAGTAAGGGGACAAGCCAAATATAAACTGCGCTACGTGGTGTCCATTAAAGTGGTGAATAAAGCCAGGAAATGGGACTTAGTAGGGCCTGAACTACACCTGACAAACTCTGTGCTGATGATGATATGTTGCACCCTGCTAGCTGTGCATGGAGTCAGGTTTAAACCTCTACCTCTGGGATCTGGAGAGATCTCTGGGGATTTTTCTTTGGAGCCGCCCATCTGTTTCCTTACAAGTTTTGTAATGGCCGGAGAGTCTCAGAAAGATGTCTGGAACAGAGAGGAAATGAAAGTGAAGTAGTCCAGCTGCTGATGCGATAATATTGGATTTTAGAAAGCAAAGAGTCAGTTAATGCTAAGTCTAAAGTGCCCTTTTTTCCTTTACATTGTAAGAGAAACATAGCCCTTTTACAGAGGACCAGATCCTCAGCTGATGGAAACCGGTATAGCTCAAATGTCTTCAGTTCAATACGAGCCGAACAGCTGGCCCACTATTCTGTAATCATGTTGATGGAATTCTAATTAATATTGGAACATTTAAAAGAAGGTTGGTCAAAGCACTGAAAAATACACAGTAAAGAAAAAAAACACATTGGGAGGGGGATAGATTAGATTAAATTTAAAGATAGACCTTTCCCATCTCTGATCTACAAATATGTGAATTACAACACAATCGGAGGATTTCATTGAAAAATTAATGGATGCTGCTTGAGGATGTCACATCCCAGATCAGCTGGTATGGATTACATTAGCTATTTGATGCAATTTAGTGTGATTGTTTTGCAAAGCCTGACACCGAGGTGTAGTTAAATTAAGCTCCTAATTTAATCATGTGCATTTTAGCTGTATGGGATCATTAGGTCTCGGAAAGTTGATATTCTGATCCATTAAAACACCAGTTATATCTTTAGCAATAAAAAAGGGTTCTTACAGATATTAGGTTAAAAGCAGAAATGGGAGAACTCATTTATGCCCATTCAAACATGATGGAGGAGACCCTTTCAGATACAGAGGCCAGGTTACTCAGCGGTCAGCAGCAGCAGCAGCATCACTTAGTCCGCTGAATACCTCCTTATATAGTACAAGAAATGTGGCCAACCCCAAGAATTCAAAGTCCTTGGATTTGGTCCAGGGAAAAAAAAATCATGAGTTTCCAAATTATAAGATTTTTAAAAATAATGGATTTGGTGTTATTTTTATTTGCCTTCTGGTATTCAGGGTTCATGCTTTCCTGCAACAAGGAGGGTTCGAAACTTACTTTCCTTTTTTTTTTAAGTGAAAGCTGAGAGTCTCATGTAATCACAGAACTCCTAGAGCTGGGGCATTAAGAAAAACACTATCACAAGAGTCATAATAAAAATCTTGAGATTGGACAGCATTCTGTGCTGCTGATAGGAATGTATAATATGGAATCAATAATAATACCACTAAAAGGGGCTATGATGGATTTGGAGCTGCCTGTGATAATTTATGAATGCTGTTTCTTGGTCACATCACTGTATTGGTTACTGGATGCATGTACTGTGTCAATTCACTATCAGGTTCGTCAGGAAATGCGCCCAGGAAAAGCTGTGGTTCCTGATATTCATATCTTCAGGCTGATGCTTGGAATATCTCTGAGGGTGAGATATTACCTGTAATCAGTTTCTTAATGTATTAGGCTTAGACTTGCGTGTTTTGTTTTATTTTGCTTGGTAACTTACTTTGTTCTGTCTGTTATTACTTGAAACCACTTAAATTCTACTTTTTATAGTTAATAAAATCACTTTTGTTTATTAATAAATGCAGAGTAAGTGATTAATACCTGGGGGAGCAAACAGCTGTGCATATCTCTCTATCAGTGTTATAGAGGGCAGAAAATTTATTAATTTACCCTGTATAAGCTTTATACAGAGTAAAATGGATTTATTTGTGTTTTGGATCCCATTAGGAACTGGGTTTCTGGGTGCTAGAAACAGGTAACCTGCTGAGTTGTTTTCAATTAAGTCTGCAGCTTTGAGGGTGTGGACCAGATCCTGGCTCTGTGTTGCAGCAGGCAAGCGTGTCTGGCTCAATGAGACAGGGTTCTGGAAGTCCCAGTCTGGCAGGGAAATGGGCTCAGAGGTAATTTCAGCACATCAGGTGACAGTCCCAAGGGGATCTCTGTGACGAACCCATCATTGCGATTTTGGGTCACTATGTTCACAGCTGGTCATAGCTCCCAGAGGGAAGAATTGGAGGTGCAGTAGCAGTTGGCACTGGGGGGCTCTAGCATAGTACCCTGGTCCAACTGTACGGGGTGATTTTGGCAAACCAGTAAAGTGCCTAAAACCACTATGGCTTATTGTTAAAAAGCAACCTAGTCAGCAAGCTGCAAATTGGCCATTCAGCAATCTCAGCTTGACCAAGGCAGGAGGGGGAAGGGGTTTTGGGTGCTACGGAAAGGGCAGCTTGACCCCGTATCCTTCCTGATAAGAATTGCGTTGAAGTTGCTGATACATGCATTTTAAAAGAGCAGGAATGTCTATTGGGGTCTCAGCTGCAAACTCTGAAAAACCCACACCTGGTTAATCAATAATCAGAAGGAGCTTCTTGCTTGCCCATTGGAACTGCTTGCTTAACAAGTTTTCTTTAAGGGAAATGTCATTCTATTACTAATATATAAATAAGGGGAAAAGTTTGAGGTAGTTGGACTCGTTTGGGGACTCTTTTGGACTCTCCCTCTGGATACATCTTGCGGTCCCCACCGGCAGACGGAAAATTTGGCCACTGGAAGTCACTCGAAAGCCACTTGCTGTGTCACTCAAAAGCCACACTCAGCCTTGGTAATTATCAAGTGTTGGGGGTGTTTTACTAATCTTGTTGCGGACGTGTGTAAGTGCTTGAGACTAGTAAAGTTTAGCTTTAAGTGAAAGCACTCTTGTGTTGTCCTGTTTGTGCCAGCCATCTATCGGTCGGATGGCCGTGTCTCCCCTGATTTATTTCCTGACACCTCCTCGCACAGAGTAAAGTTACCAAGAGCTTTGGGTTGAAAAAACCCCAGGTAACACAAGAGTGGGAGAATAACAGGATTTTAACTTTAAAAGCACAAGCCTGAGACACTGAGAGGGGTGATCTCAGACACATACAGGGAGGGGATCAGAAGTACAGCTACTGCTGAAATACGGCGGGGAGATAGAAGGTAAATAGAATCCCAGAGTGATAAACTGGGTAAACTCTAGGTAACTATGCACTCATCTGCTGTAAAATTATCACAAGATTGTTTTACTGTCTTTTATTCATTTGCTAAGCCATCCCTGCAAAAATGTAACTTGTAAACAGTGAAAGGCAAAAGTTCCCCTTCCCAAATTAGTGCCTGTTAAAACAGTTTTCTTACAGAATTAATGAACGATAAATTCGAGCTCTCCACTCGCACATCAGATAGCAAACTGCAGTAAAATTCAATTCCTCTGAAGACCTTCTGGCCTACCAAGAGGCAGGTTGTATTTCAAAGAAAATCATATGCTTACATCTTTATCAAAACCAACTTCCATACTTGCTAGAGGAACAGAGCTGTGAAAATAATGAATTTTCCATGAACCAAATTGTAGAGTCGATAATAACCGAGCCTGACCCTCAAAGGAATTAATGAAAAGTTTGCAGGTCGAGGAGTCTGCACAGTGCATAATATAAGAGGAGTAGCAACTTAACACAAAGAGGAACATTTTCAAAATGTTCCATAGTGATTTAGCCACATGATTCCATTAACTATTTCACAGCCAGTTTTACACTCCACCTGTTGTATCAAGGCAGGATAGTATTTTCAGTCATAATTCTCAACCTATTATTATTATAATTATCATTATTTATTATGTTATTATAATTGCACCTAAGAGTCAGGACTCCAGTGTGCTAGGCTCTGCTGCACTGGACAGCATCCAGGAGTGGATCCGGGCCTGTCTGCCAGGAAGAGCAGTGGGGCCCCCTCAAGGATTGAGCTCACAACTGTGGGTTTAGAGTAGCAACCGTGTTAGTCTGTATCCGCAAAAAGAACAGGTGTACTTGTGGCACCTAACAAATTTATTAGAGCATAAGCTTTCGTGGACTACAGCCCACTGCATCCGAAGAAGTGGGCTGTAGTCCATGAAAGCTTATGCTCTAATAAATTTGTTAGGTGCCACAAGTACACCTGTTCTTTTAACTGTGGGTTTAGCAGGTCAATGTGCAAATCACTGAGCTATCCCTCCCCCCCTGAAACTCTGCTCTGGACTGGCTTTCAGAATGTAAACAATTGTAAAACTTTAAGAACCACCCACTAAATATTCTCACTTGGATGCAGTTAATCAGTCTCTTGATATATTTGGAGGTCAATTGGCTTCCTGGCTATAGGTTTAAATTGGTAAAATTTGTTCACCTTCTGCTTCAGCCATCTTGAACAGGGGAGACTCTCCCAAGCATGAGTGGCAGTGGGAAGAGAAAGAAAAAAGTCCTGTGTTCAAGCTCACAATCCTAAACCATGTGAGTGTTCAAGCTTCCTAATACTGAGCTACTGGGGAAAGCTTGCTGGTGAGACAAGTCCAGAATCTTGAGTCTTCCATATTCAAACCCAAATGGAAGTTTCCTTTTATTAATTCTATTTATTTTCTTTCATAATGCGTGTGTAGTCTATGGGCAGGTCTACACGTAAAACGCTGCATCGGCGAAGCTGCACTGACGCAGCTGCACTGCTGTAGCACTTTAATGAAGACGCTCGATGACAATGGGAGAGACTTTCCTGTTGGCGTAGTTAATTCACCACTGCGAGAGGTGGGAGCTATGTCAAGTGAGAGAAACTCTCCCACCAGTACAGCGCTGTCTACACTGGTGCTTAGGGCTGCATAACTATGATTATTCACATTCCTGAGCAATGTACTTATACCAAAGTAAATCTGTAGTGTAGACCAGGGCTATCTGTCTGTGGCTGGGTAATTCCCTGGGAATACAAGTAGGCTGACCATGATTCTTTGATCAATACAGGACTTGCCAACTCCAATCCCATTAACTTTAATGGGATTTGAATTGGGCCCTTACAGAGTAAACCACTTTTGCAGTAAACCACAAATTGCAGTAGTCAAATGTTATGGCAGCAAAAAGGGGGCCTAAAATACCATTAACACCCCATAATTAGTGAATACCAAAAAGACTGAAGCACCATTTCTACCCAGAGGTGTTCCTTCTGATTTGAAGACAAAAGCTGCTGAACTATGTGAGGAAACTTGAACTGTCTCATGTGGTTAAAGAAAAGACTTCATTTCCCCAGTGCTATCATTCTGACACCTTTATGACCACTCACATTTTTACTTAAAATATATACCCCTTAAGCCAAGTATTCTGGTTTATATTTGTCTATGGTCAGTCAGACTATTCATGTGCATAACAGCTGTGGGATCAGGCCCATAATTTGGACTATCTCTTTGATAAAATGTAGCAATAGAAGAGTTGGAGTTATTCAGAAACAAGAGGCCATTTTGTTACATCACATAAGGCTAATAATTCATTCCTGACAGTATACCTTTAATTGTTAGTGCTAATATTGTTATTGTAAAACCATTTAATGTGAATGTTATTATAGATCATGAAACTGGAAGGAGGACAATGCCAAACCAGATATTTGAATCTGCCATAAATAAATCATTCTATAGGTACAGAAATAGATATGTGTTCACCCACAAGGTAAAGTTTAAACTTCTCATCCCCATGTTCAGGGCCCAGCAGAACTCTGCACTGGTCTGTATCTCATTTTTCGTCTTCTCCCATTCTGATGCCACCACCTTAGATTTCCTTTAAATTTACTTCTCCCATTCCTATCCTAGTTCCTTTTTCCATGCAGCACACTCCAGGTGGAATAAATTCCCATTTTCTGTGTCCCAGGACTTCCACTAGAATGAGTGGAGAAAAAATATTCCCCCACAAAAAACATTCAACAATCTCCCTCCGCCCTCCAAAAAAAACCTCACATTAATTGAAATTGGTCTTTTCTTGCAAAAATTTCTTTTCAGACAAAAAAAGCTGCTTTGATGAAAAGTATTTGACCAGAACTTGCCCCCATCATTACTTCATTCAGGCCATGATTCAACAAAGTATTTAAGCCTAGGCTTAACTTCCCATTGAAATCAACAGGCCAAATTTGCAGTAAGTTAAACATGTGCTTAGATGCTTTACAAAATCAGGGCCTAGGATCCCACATTTCTTCCACAATGTCCACAAACATAATACATGTTAAAATTACCAACTTAAGATGGGGAAATAAATATTATTTAAACCTGTGGTTCTCAAACTTTTGTACTGGTGACCCCTTTCACATAGCAAGCCTTTGAGTGTGACCTCCCCTTATAAATTAAAAACACTTTTTTATATATTTAACACCATTATAAATGCTGGAGGCGAAGTGGGGTTTAGGGTGGAGGCTGACAGCTCGCGACCCTCCATGTAATAACCTCGTGACCCCCCTGAGGGGTCCTGACCCTCAGTTTGAGAACCCCTGATCTAAACTGAGGCTTCCTCTGGGTCTGCCAATGTAACTTGCCTTTCTCTGTTAGTCTTTCTAAGCTTTCCAAGAAAGAGGCTGTCTTGATTCAGACCAGATTGTCATTTGATGTAAATCAGCATAGCTCCATTGACTCCAATGTCCTCTACAAGACACAAGGGTCAGACTCTCTGGGTATGTCTACAGTGCAGTTGGGAGCAAGCCTCCCAGACTGGGTAGATAGCCTCACACTAGCGCTGCTTGAGCTAGCATGCTAAAAATAGCAGGATGGATGTTGCGCTACAGGCAGCTGCTTGGGCTCGCTGTCCAAGCTCAGACCCAAGGTCCTGGATGTGTTTGGACTTGGGAAGCTAGCCTGAACTGCTACCCATGCCATAATGTCTACACTGCTATTTTTAGCATGCTAGTTTGACCACAGCAACTGTGAATCTGTCTACTCAGGCTGGGAGACACTGTCCCACTTGCAGTGTAAACATGCCCGTTGCTGGTGAAAGTTGCATAGTTCTACTAAACTCACTGGAGGTATGCTGAACAACCAGTGCGGCCACTGGAAGATTGAGACGCTAAAGGAGCCCACAAGGACGGTAAGGCCATTGTGGAGAAACTAAATGAATTCTTTGCATCGGTCTTCACGGTTGAGGATGTGAGGAAGATTCCCAAACCTGAGTCATTTTCTTTAGGTGACAAATCTGAGGAACTGCCCCAGATTGAGGTGTCATTAGAGGAGGTTTTGGAAAAAATTGATAAACTAAACAGTAATAAGTCACCAGGACCAGATGGTATTCACCCAAGAGTTCTGAAGGAACTCAAATGTGAAATTGCAGGACTACTAACTGTCATCTGTAACCTATCATTTAAATCAACTTCTGTACCAAATGACTGGAGGATAGCTAATGTGACGCAAATTTTTAAAAAGGGCTCCAAAGGTGACCCTGGCAATTACAGGCCAGTAAGCCTGACTTCAGTACCAGGCAAACTGGTTGAAACTATAGTAAAGAACAAAATTGTCAGACACATAGATGAACATAATTTGTTGGGGAAGAGTCAACATGGTTTTTGTAAAGGGAAATCATGCCTCACCAATCTACTAGAATTTTTTGAGGGGGTCAACAAGCATGTGGACAAGGGGGATCCAGTGGATATAGTGTATTTTGATTTTCAGAAAGCCTTTGACAAGGTCCCTCTCCAAAGACTCTTAAGCAAAGTATGCTGTCATGGGATAAGAGGGAAGGTTCTCTTATGGATTGGTAACTGGTTAAAAGATAGGAAACAAAGGGTAGGAATAAATGGTCAGTTTTCAGAATGGAGAGAGGTAAATAGTGGTGTCCCCCAGGGGTTAGTCCTGGGCCCAGTCCTATTTAACATATTCATAAATGATCTGGAAAAAGGGGTAATCAGTGAGGTGACAAAATTTGCAGATGATACAAAACTACTCAAGATAGTTAAGTCCCAAGCAGATTACAAAGAGATACAAAAGGATCTCACAAAACCAATGACTGGAAACAAAAGGGCAGCTAAAAAAATTCAGTGTTGATAAATGCAAAGTAATGCACATTGGAAAACATAATCCCAACTATACATATAAAATGATGGGGTCTAAATTAGCTGTTACCACTCAAGAAAGAGATTGTGGAGTCACTGTGAATAGTTCTCTGAAAACATCCACTCAATGTGCAGCTGCAGTCAAAAAAGCAAACAAAATGTTGGGAATCATTAAGAAAGGGATAGACAGACAGAAAATATCATATTGTCGCTATATAAATCCATGGTATGCTCACATCTTGAATACGGGTGCAGATGTGGTAGTTCCATCTCTAAAAAGATATATTGGAATTGGAAAAGGTTCAGAAAAGGGCAACAAAAATGATTAGGGGTATGGAACAGCTCCCGTATGAGGAGAGATTAATAAAACTGGGACTTTTCAGTTCGGAAAAGAGACGACTAAGGGGGGATATGATAGAGGTCTATAAAATGATGACTGGTGTGATGAAAGTAAATAAGGAAGTGTTATTTACTGCTTCTCATAACACAAGAACTAGAGGCCACCAAATGAAATTAATAGGCAGCAGGTTTAAAACAAACAAAAGGAAGTATTTTTTCACACAACGCACAGTCAACTGTGGAACTCCTTGCCAGAGGATGTTGTGAAGGCCAAGACAATAAAGGGTTCAAAAAAGAACTAGATAAATTCATGAAGAATAGGTCTGTTAATGGCTATTAGCCAGGATGGGAAGGGATGGTGTTCCTAGCCTGTTTGCCAGAAGCTGGGAATGGGCGACAGGGGATGGATCACTTGATGATTACCTGTTCTGTTCAATCTCACTGGGGCACCTGGCATTGGCCACTGTCAGAAGATACTGGGCTAAATGGACCTTTTGTCTGACCCAGTATGGCCATTTTTATGTTCTTATGATTTATGCTATATGATGATGTGGCCTGTTGTGTCTTGTACAACACAGATAATAATAGAATTTGACAAAGGCTCAATAATAACAACATTGGTTGCCTGTGCAAAGCAAACATACAGCAGAGATATGAAGAGTTACAGAGTTATTGTAGAATAGTCAATGATTAGAGGTCTAATACAGAAGACCTTATAGAATTAAGTGTCTTTGTGTATTAAAGTAGTGGTTTATGTATGATTGTGGGCTGGGATTGTAAGTAACCTCTCTGGGGGAGATGTGATGTGAGGCCTATATGATCCAAGGACTATGTTGAACAATGTGCCAGACAAAAATAGACTTTTGTTACAAAAAGAATTAAGTGGTTTTCCTTGGGAATTCCTAGAGGGAGGTGAATGAAAATTCTCCACCTCTGGTTTTGCAAAAAAACAGTCTTTTGAAGCTATACTCTGAGGGGAGGTTTTTGTCTGCTGATTACCTGTTACTGAAGGCCAAAATCAAAGGCCTGAGTATAACAAAATGGCTGCTCTGCCCAACCTGGATTCTGGTCAGAATCCAAGACAGTTATTAATTTCTAAAGAAAATCCAGTTTGGGGTTTTGAAGGACTGACACCTACCAGAGCCCAAGGTTGGAGTTGGTGGGGACCTCTAGTGAGCTTTTTAGTGAGCATGTAGGTTCTTTTATCATTTTTAATATGTTTTCTCTGTAATGTTTTCACTTTAAGAAAAAATGTATTTGCTTATAAAGAGCTGTGAGGTAATTTATAACTGTGAGCAATTATGCTGTTTATAGCCTCTGGAGAGAAAGCAAAGTGCAGACACTGGCTTGTTTAGGCAGTCTGAATTGCTTGGAATGTCACAGTGTAGACAGGCAACTGTGCAGCCTAGAAAACCCTTGCAAAGAGGGAGAGAAACACAGGTCTCTGCCCAAGATAAGTGAGGTCTGAGGAGCCAGGAGCCTAGAGTGGGTGCTTTTGAGGGACTGTGGAGGAGTAATACAGGTGCAGTTGCCCTGAATTTTGACAACTCTATTACATTAGAACAGGTTTCAGAGTAGCAGCCATGTTACTCTGTATCCGCAAAAAGAACAGGAGTACTTGTGGCACCTTAGAGACTAACAAATTTATTAGAGCATATGCATCCGAAGAAGTGGGCTGTAGTCCACGAAAGCTTATGCTCTAATAAATTTGTTAGTCTCTAAGGTGCCACAAGTACTCCTGTTCTTATTACATTAGAAGGTACTGTATTACAAGTAAAATGTAATCTTATAAAAGTAGTAATAAAATATTGTAAATTACAGGAACTATGCAATTTACATAGACCAACTTTAAAGTCATGTCAGTGTAACCTAAATATTTCAGTCATTTGCAGAAAAATGTATGAAATATTCATATATATTTTTAATTCATCAAGAATAAATAACCATATAAACAAAAAATAGCTAAGAAAAGACCAACAGTACACCATCTGCACCAACTCATGCCAGTTACGTATACAAGTCAAAGATGTAGCATTAAGAGTTTCAGATTTGCTTTATATACATATATAGTTCTGGACAAATAATGTTAGAACTGCACAGACAAATGAGTCTCTGAAGCTAAGGGAAAGTACAGTGACACAGCAAGACAAATAAAATCAGGAGGAAATTTATGTTCAATGTGAAATAATCCAATGCACTGGGAATTATATCATTGTGAAGGAGGCAGTTGAGAAATGAAGGCTTCCAAAGTTTTTAGTTTTTTCTGCAAAGTTCAGTAATGACTCCTGGATACTGTAGTATTGTAACTTTTATTTTTTTCAGTAGGATTTGTTTTTAAATGCCAACGTATTCTTGATTTTCTGAACCAGATATCCCGGGAATATATATGGATGTAGAGATTTCCAATTTGCCACTGAAATCATCTGGCCTCTTCTTTCAAGGGAAGAATACACTGTTTGCTCAATGGTAAAAACCCTTCTTTCCTATCTCATTCCCTCTGCATATATTTTTATATCAAGTCCATCACTGTATTATGTCAGGCTACTCCATGGGCAAATCTGGATTTGATTACTACATATGTGTAAAGTTACTTGCATATTTGCACTTCTTGCAGCAGAAGTCAAATGGCCAGATATAGAGCTATGTCTGTTTACATGAGCGGAAGAGTGACCTAAAATCTAATTGATTCATATAGTAAAATGTCCTTAGGCCTTGTCTGTTCTAGAAAGGATTTGCTGGTATAGCACTTGGAAACTCAGACTTTTGCTGGTATAGCTTATAGTAGTTCCCTGAACTAAATAAGATATACACGCAAAAGGACTCTTGCTAATATAACAGTGTCTAGTATTTTTCCTGTCATAGTCAGGTGGAGTGTGAATCTCCCCTCCCCCCCACAGTTACACTGGCAAAATTTTTAATTGTAGACCAGGCCTTAGAACTCAGTTGGGAACTAACACTCCCCTTACATGGGCAAACCATATCACAGATAGTGACCATTGACATGCTCACTGCATGACTGGGTGAGCAGCCTCAGTGGGACCACTGTTGCTTCTCCCATGCAGGTGAATGAGTGAGTAGTGGCTCAACATCTAATTGATTCACATGGTACAACTTCTTTAGGCTTTGTCTATACTAGAAAGGGTTTGCTGCACTGCCCCAGAACAGGCAGGTGTGAGGAGTGGGCAGAGCATTGGGGCCACCCTCACAAGGGGAAGCCCAGTTGCTGCACTTCCTCCAAGGCACCAGAAATTCTCTTCCACCTCCTGCACTAGCCTTTCTATATTGTCTTCAACGATCGTAAATGTAGCATCCAAACTCACAGAGACTCTTAGACCTGCATGTGCCTTCCTCCTACTCAACATTTATTACTGTGTTTTAATCATTTTGTTTAACTGACTATAAAATACCAGAGACACTTTTATACTGCAGCACAGCATAAAGGAGAAACTTGACTTAATACCATAAGTAAAAGAATCCAAGAGATGGGATTTTTAACTGGGATTGCAGGGAATTTTTATGGGATAATAAACAATGGACCCAATTAAAAAACACTCCACACAGCATCAGTCCATATTTTCTATGTATATGAAAGAGTGTGAATGAGAAAGAGAAAATGCAAGAGTATAAAAACAACTTATTATGAAATTATTAACATACGTACAATTTTTATACAGTCCACATTAATAAAACAAAGTTTATTGTAGAGTTGCCATCCAAATCATTGGGATAGACTCAATATGTAGGTTTTTGTGTCCTGTCCTACAATAAGCAAAAACTAAACTTAATTTTGATCAGAAAAGTTGTAAGCCAATATCATTGGATCACAAAATAAAATGATAACTTATGCTATAATACTGAAATTGGACTACACAGATCTGACTGCAAAATCAAGGCCTTAGTGACAGCACTGCATCGGAACATGCACGCATGGCATCATGTCACAATTTTCACCCCATACAACAATCTAGGAAAAATATCAGCTAAAGCTAGGAAATTTTTTCATGATTTTTTTTCCCAGTGAAAAATGGGGTTTGAGCTAAACAGAATTTTTCATGAGACAATTACAGTTTTTAATTGATTTTTTCAGCAAATTGAACTGATCTTTTTATTATTATTTATTTTATTTGAAAACCAAATCACCAAAAATGTTTCTGGTTTGGGTTTTTTTAGGAAAACTTGAAACCCCCCCCCCAATTTATATTAAAAGAGTCTGCATTTGCTTTGAAACTTTTAATGGAAACTAAAACACATTTTTTGACTAGCTCTAGTAGCTAGTATTTTAAAACTTGTAGTAAAATAATTATACCAGAAGAAAATGGTGTGTTTTGTTTTCTTTGGGTATAATCTGATCTTTTCTAACTAATGACATGTTGCAATATACAGCAAAGATATATTGAAGGTAAAGTACTGCCATGACACAATCTTCTCCCATAACTCATCTCACCTTCTCAGGCTCATTAAGCTTTCCTTGTGTCTACACTGGCCTGTGCTAGCTTCTTACAGCGTCTTTGGGAATGGGCATCATAGTTCCCTTGCTTTTGACCCAATGCTCAAGCAATTGTCTCTATTCTCATTTTGAAATCAGAGATTCCATTCTCTTATTATTATTTATTATTTCTATTATCATAGCACCTAGGAACCTCAGTTAGGACCTGGACCCCATTGTGCTAGGTGCTGTACAAACGTAGAACAAAAAGACAGTCCCTGCTGCAAAGAGTTTACAAGCCAAGTACAAGAAAAGAGACAACAGATGGATACAGACAGACCAATTGGGGAATAGAAGAAAACAATGAGACAATATTGGTCAGCTTGATAGGGAGTGGTCTCTGCGCATCAGCAGCCTAGACACTGTCAAGTTTTAGGCATCCTTACAAAGGAGAATTTTGAGGAGGGATTTGAAGATGAATAATGAAGTGGCTTTATGGATGTTTATGGGGAGTTTCTCTCAAGCATGATAAGAAGAATGAAAGAAAACATGAAGGTGCTTACTTGAAAATGTAATAAGTGGGAGATGGAGGCTGGCATCATTGGCTGATCAGAGGCAGGAGCTGACAATCTCAACAGTGAAAGACAGAGGATAGGTAGGGTGAGGATAGGCCATGAAAGGCCTTGGGTACTTCCAACAGTTGTTATCCCCAGCAGAGTAATCACAACAATCCAGTTCATGGTATCTTAGTTAAAAGTTGGTTTATTAGAGAAAATTATTTTTAAAAAACCCTATAAATATGCTTCCAAATAATATTGCTGAAAAGCACTGAGCAGGATAAAATCTCTATCTCTTGCAAATATTTGTACATTTACTTCACTGTTCAAACATTTGTACTTACATGCTTTCTTGGTTTTCCGTGTGTGTGTGTGTGTACACCCAGTACTGAGTAGCCAGGTGGGTGAGGTAATATCTTTTAACAATGATGTACCTAGTATACAAATTTATCTCTTGATAGAGCAAGATCATTTTTTGGTGGGGGAAAAACAGAGTCAATGCTCCATGGTAAGGAGGGATGGTGGTATCATGGCTGTTCCTTGTCTCTCCCCTGCTGCCTTTGGTGTGGCTTGTGCTGGACGAGAGATTAGGACGTACCTGGCACTGTGCTTATGGAAAGCCGTGGACTACTGTTCAACCAAAGAGTGCAAGAGAAGACAAGCTTTTTTGTGCCCTTGCCTCCCCTTGAATTCCCTTGAACTAGCTGCTCACAATAGAGCCATTGAGAAAGAGCCTTCCTTGCGGAGATTGCAGTAGATTCCATTAAGATCCTATAGCTTGCCACTATTGGCATCTACTGGTCTCTGTTGATTTGTACTAGCCTCTGCTGCTTTGTTGCCCCCCAAGAAGCAGTGGAGCAACAGCCCCTTTCCAAAATCTATTTGTCAAATATTCAACATTTTTCAGCTGGAATTTCCACTTAAGCTATGGACATCTTTCTGGACACATACCCCTTAGATCTTACCTAAAAAAGTCATGACCCTGAGCACATCTACAAGAATTCCCAGGAAAGGACTGTGTAGCAAAGTTTTATTTTTAAAGCCTTAAATAATGTAGGAGCATTGCATTCTGCGGAACTTTCTCTCGTGCCATCATGGATATGAAATTGGTGAACCAGTCGTATAATCTACTAGGGTCAGTGACTCTGGCACACTCTTGCTTTTTTCACCACAAACCACATTTGTGACATCTTTTTGGGCAGGGCCGGCTCCAGGCACCACCTTAACAAGCAGGTGCTTGGGGCGGCCAAGGGAGAGGAGCGGCATGTGCGGCAATTCGGGGGCAGCAGGTCCCTCACTCCCTCTAGGAGTGAAGGGCCTGCCGCCGAACTGCCGCCGCCGATTGCAGCTTTTTTCCCCGCCCCCCCAATTGCCGCTGCCGAGGTCGCGATTGCGATCACGGCATTTTTTTTTTTTTTTTTTGCTTGGGGCGGCAGAATGCTAGAGCCGGCCCTGTTTTTGGGTGAGCCCCAAGACATTTTGTATCCTTTTTAGCTTTATGTTTCTGAGGTGTTTTGGTTTAGTTATTGCATCTCTGGGGATGGATTGCAGAAAGGGTTGGGTATTTTTTTAAAATCATTTTTACACTGGCTTTAGTATTTATTTATCAGGCCATTTCGTATTTGGTTTTGTTTAAGGTATATCTCTATATTTTGTTATAGATTCTGTTGTGTTAGGTGCCCAGAGGCCTTTGAGCACTGTGTGCTCTATAAATAAAAATGTATTATTATGTATTATTAAGCAGGAACTGCAAGAACCCACTTTATCATTGCCGCAGAGCCGCCTGTCTTTCCCAACCAGATACATTTGTGAAAGTCATATAATCTCCTCCCCTGGTAATTATGCAACCTAAAAATGCTTAAAACAGGCCAGATTTAGGGCATGATCCTGATGCTGGTTTCTGAGAGATGCTGAAGGCTTACAGTTCCCATTGACTTCAATGGGATTTCAAGATGTTGAGCACCACTCAGGGAAGCACTCAGCTCTTTGCAAGGTTGGGTCATTAACACTACACACAAATCGCCTATACAATAAAAATATTAAACAAAAGACATGCAAGCAGATTTATGCCAAGTGTAAAATGGTCAGCAACAATAGCAGGATAAGTCATGTGTGTGACACAAATAAGGGGAGTAGGGAGGCACAAAACCATGTTTTTAACATTTTCAGCCTAATTACTATTTCTTTAGGATATTTTAACAACAAACATTCCATCACAGCTAATGTCAATATGGTCATATTATTCATCTCAGTTCTAGTGTGTTTTGCTTATGAACCATGAAAGAATCAGCCCTATTCAAACCCAAGTTAATTGAATTCCAAAACAAGAAAGAGTCTTTCCTAACTTCCTACCCTTCCTGAAGAACTAGAAAAGGGTCAAACAGATTTAAGAAGTCATTTAAGAGTATGTTTTCATTTATCTCAGCTCTACTCAGGGGAACTCTGTTCCAGATGGTAACCTTAACCCTTTCCAAAAACCTGTCTGTTGTTGGACCCCTTTCAATTAGATCCAGATCTGTTTGATATTTTGGTGGTCAGGAATTTCCTGGTATCATACCACCTATGTTTTGCAGAAGTTTCTTTGAATTTGTTTTATAGCAGGGGAAATGAAGTTAATTACAACTTCTTTGCATTGGCCATAACTTTCATTTGGAAGACCTTCATTTTGGTATTATGATTTGATTATCATGAATATTTTGATTCCTCAAGATAAATATTATCATATCATTTAAAATACTATTTTAAATATTGGCCTTCCATTTGCACTTGCAATTTCTGGCCACAGAAAATTCATAAAGAAATTTTGTTCTTGCAATTACTTGTGGGTATATTTAATGTCACGAATATGTCTAAGAACCTGATTTATGTGCACAGATAGGTACCAAGATATTCATGTGACATTAACTGTGCCTGCAATTATCTGTGCCTGTGATTATGTAGGCACAGAAAAAGAGGGTAGATTAACACTAGAGTCCTAAAAGCTACAAGAATTGAGTCCTAAAGGCTCAAAATTAATTATTTACCACATTTAACTTGTAAGAATAATATTTGATTCTTTTATGGAACATTCCTTATTTTAGGTAGATCCTGAATTTTTGCTCTTATCGTATCATTCCCTAATAATTACAGCTTTACAGTGTTTGACTGCACGGTTCATTGGGTTTCACTGTCTCTGCAGTGATGCCCTAGCTACATATATCATTGGAAGACATTCCACTTCCACACAATTGGCATAGAATTGACATATATTCATACCTTAGCCGTTAAGTTATATACCACTCTTTCCCATTTTAGAACATCAAATAACTCCTTTATGAAGCTGCACTTAATGAAAACTTCATTCCACTAGTAAATTAGTTATGGAATCAACATACCTTGAATATAGATGGATCAGATGAGTTAAAAAAAATAACAGCTCTTGCATCACAAACCTCACTTCAATTTATTACCAAGCTTTGTTTCTCTCAATATTTTTCTTATAGGAAAAAATGGTTTTGTTTAACATTACAAGCATATTGAACATGTGGTGTATTATTTCACTCACATCACTTCTTTACTGCCTGACATTTTTTAAATTCATAAATAAATAATCACTAAACACTTTTAGTTTAGACCATCGCCTTTAAGATGAGCGGAGGCCATGCCAGCTAAATTTCTTTACTGTCATATAGATGCATATACAGACATATGTCCTGTATAACAGCACCCGTAAGGGTCTACGGACATGTGCAATTAATAAATAGATAATAGTCCAATAGCCCCAAAACATCGCACTCAGGATCAAGGCCTTCTTGTGCTCAGTGCTATACAAACAAGTCAAAGTCTCTACTCTGAAGAACCTATAATCTAAGCAGACAAGACAGAAAAAACAGTAATAGACACTATGTGAGAAAAAAATCAAACATCTTTGTTAGTATTGTATCTATTTTTAGTTGTTATTGACCCAATTTTCCCTTCTTTGTGAATTAGGATCTTATATAGGCTCTTGGATGGATCTAAATGTAGAGGGTATGTTTTCCCTCAATGGACTGTGCATCAGGTCCAAATTGACTAAGCAGATAATTTTTGCTGTTTGAGTAAGTAACAGGAAAAGTGATCATGGAGGCCAGGGGGAGCTAATATTTCTGAGCTGTGCACAGTTTATGCTGCGGATTTAGTCTAATTTGTATACATTTCATTTAAAATATGAACAGATGCACAATTTAGGACAGACGATTTAACAGGATTACAAAAATAATATAATTTATTCTTAAAACATTTTCAGATTATCACATCCTCCACTGGAGTCCCTGGGATGGTACATTAAGTCTGATTTTATCATCTCCTTCTCTCCTCTCATTTCTGAATACCTGGTGCATTCAGTTTTCCTCTTCCTTTTCTGGACACCTGGAGCACCTCTGATGGTGTCGCCAGAGTAGATATGGGGACAGAGTAGGCAACGAGGTTTGCTACAGGGATTGGTTCCTGGGTTGGTGTTTCTGTGGTGTGGTGTGTAGTTGCTGGTGAGTATTTGCTTCAGGTTGGGGGGTTGTCTGTAAGCGAGGACTGGCCTGCCTCCCAAGGTCTGTGAGAGTGAGGGTTCAGAGGACCCAACCACATCAGCCACACCATCAGGGGCTCATTCACCTGCACATCCATTAATGTCATATATGCCATCATGTGCCAGCAATGCCCCTCTGCCATGTACATTGGCCAAACCGGACAGTCCCTCCGCAAAAGAATAAATGGACACAAATCGGACATCAGGAATGGTAACATACATAAGCCAGTAAGTGAACACTTCAATCTCCCTGGTCATTCTATTACAGATTTAAAAGTCACTATCATTGAACAAAAAAACTTCAGAAACAGACTTCAAAGAGAAACAGCAGAACTAAAATTCATTTGCAAATTCAACACCATTAATCTGGGCTTGAATAGGGACTGGGAGTGGCTGGCTCATTACAGAAACAGCTTTTCCTCTCCTGGAATTGACACCTCCTCATCTATTATTGGGAGTGGACTACATCCACCCTGATTGAATTGGCCCTGTCAACACTGGTTCTCCACTTGTGAAGTAACTCCCTGCTCTCCATGTGTCAGTATATAATGCCTGCATCTGTAACTTTCACTCTATGCATCCGAAGAAGTGAGGTTTTTACTCACGAAAGCTTATGCCCAAATAAATCTGTTAGTCTTTAAGGTGCCACCAGACTCCTTGTTGTTTGTCTAGAGCAGAGGTTCCCAAAGTGGGTGATACCGCCCCCTGGGGGGCACTGGAACGATCCAGGGGGGCAGTAGTAGCCTCGGGTGCAATTGGGGGGCGTTGAATAAAAATAAGGGGGCGGTGGAAGCATAAAGAAAGAATATAAGAAAATTTTGAAAAACCGTTCGTACATGTTTCATCTGTTGTATAACATAGAGTTAAAGTTGTAGTGATTACTTTATTTTCCAAATAAATTCACAAATTATAACCGATCAGGTGTCAAGTCCGCCAACAGCTCTTAACAAGCAAGTGTTGGCAGGCGAGCATGTCGCGCATTGTCGGGAAGTCCAGCATGCATTGGCAGGAATATGTGCGTGTAATGACTTGTTTACAATACGATACTATAAATAGGCGACATGTATGAAATCTAATTTAGATTGTTTCTTAATTGTGTAAAAAGCAGTTAACAATAGTGCAATAAGTATTTAAAATTTTTTATTCATATTCAATACCTTCGATCTTTACGGATTACGGATCACATACAAAGCAAATTGTATTATTGTTGTTTCAATAAAAGAGCAATTTACACGTGAGTATTTTTATACATTTTCTTACATATCTACCGTACGTTTCTGTGTCTCTAGTGCTTACTAATAATAAAATCGTAGCAGGCTTGTGGCGGTACAGTACTATTTGAAGTGTACAGTCAATATATTTGTCATTTTTTATTACAATATTAACGAAAACGGGAATGAAATCATAAAAAAACTGTTAACTATTAACATTTATTTATATCTATCTAATCATCTGTGTTAATTGGTAAATAAGGCGTGTGTTAATAAGGAACAATTATTTAAATAAGGGCAAACTAAATTAAAACTATTAACTGATTTTTAATTGCATATTGATTATTTTTTAATTAATTATTTCTTGATAAATTTAGTTTGATATTTGACAGTTTAATATCAAATACATATATCTAATGCTGAGCAAAGAACAAAACCCAGTTTATTAGTTTCATTAGTATTTTAGTTTGGTTGTCTTTTGCCATCTTTCTCAAAAACCACTGTATACCTGATGTCGTGGGCGATATTCTAATAACACATCTTTCTTTACTATATTGTAGGACGTAGGTAGAAATATAGATACATAAAAGAACACAAATTTGTCACTGCATCTTTCTGTTTGTTCGCTTAAAGAAGGTAGATTTCCAGGGGGGCGCTGAGTAATTTTTTTTCTGAAAAGGGGGGCGCTGAGTAATTTTTTTTCTGAAAAGGGGGCGGTAGGCCAAATAAGTTTGGGAACCTCTGGTCTAGAGTGAACAGTTTATTGCTAGTTTACCAAGAATATAAATGCAAAGGCTGTGATATTTATCAAAAGACTATGAAACCAGCACAAATTTTTTTTCCCCGTAATGTTCTACATTTATTTTAGCTTGTTGTTAGTTTAGTTTTTATGTGAGAAATAGTGCCGTTTTAATTTTGTTAATGGCTTCCTCTAGATCAGACAATCAGGGCACATTTTCAGTTCAGTGCTCTTAATTTCTTATGCTGGAAACATGCATCTCCTTTTCTTTATCATTTGATATATGAAAAAAAATAGGAAAAACATCACAGTAATTTTCTATTAGAAAATCAGTAGCTGAGTAAAGCAGGACTTTAGTGGTTTTGTTAAATGCAGTAATTCAACTGTGAATCTGCATCAATGATTCAAAATTCATCATGATTGACATTACGTGCCTTGTATTGCAATAAGCAAAAGCAATGCCCAGGGAATGATGCTCACAAGCAGGGAACCCTAATGCTAATATATCTTAGCATGTTTAATCAAGCATTTTTAAAAGTAGAAAAACTCACTTAAATCTACACCCAAATGCGTGGAACAGTTTTTAGGTGGCTTCAAATATATTTTTAGCAGTAAAATAGGCTGGGAAGTACCTAATTCTCTCACAGATCTTTCTGCACAATCTCTTTTAAGTTAGTCATGTCACACTAGGGATGAATTTATCACACTGCTGTTATACATCGGTATAAATAAAATGAAACTACTCTAAAAATGTTGGGCATGATCTTCAGCTTGTACAAATCAGCGTAGCGCCATTGAAGTTTTACACTGAAGTTTACACCAGCTAAGGATCTGGCATGTAGAGTTTATTCTATAGTCATCACCATATATCCTTTTTAAATACAATAAACTACTGAATTTAGCATTAGCCAGTATATGCATGTCACCCAATTGTACCATAATATCCAGGACAGTATTTCTATTTTTTACCTTTTATATTGTGTAAAATAAATGTCAAAGAGTTTGTTTTTAAAGGATTTTTAAAAATATAGCTATTTAGAATAATTTTTATCACCACTGCTTTTACAGAGAATAATTCCTTATCAGTCTGAAACTGACAACTCTCTCCGTAGCAGTATTATTCATTTCCATAATGCACAGTTTGTTTATTGGAGGGTTAATGCTAGTCAGCTAACTTTTATTTATTTTTATTTTTTAGGGCAAAGAGTGCGTTAGAAGATATGAATATCAGACATTTTCAGAATGGAAATGTCCATCTGGCTCTTCAAGCCTACCTTCTCCCTTCCCCTTTTATCTTTAGCTTAATCCCATTTTCCTGCTTTTTCACCACACCCTCAATGCCTTTATTTTCCAACAACAAATAAAGGCATCGCTTAAATTCACTGAATCTGGATTTGTGCTGAAAACACGCACACCTGGAAGGCCTGATGCAAAGCCCATTGCATTTGATAAAGAGTCTGTCCATTCACTTCAGTGGAGTTTGGATCAGATCCATAAAGAATTCAATAGATTCACAGACAGATACAAGAAGATGAAATTGTTCAAAATGTATGTTTATCAGCCTTGACAGTGTGGCTGTATACATTTTGGCACAGAAAATAGATTACGTGTATTATCATTATTTCTGATGACATAATGCTGACGTGCAATCTGCAAATATGTATTTTGCCACTCTCCAGGCTACTCTGGAACACGACATAGATTTGCTTGAAGTTTAAAATATTTATCCAGAAGATCTATGACTCTCAAATTGTCAGAGCAATCAGAGCTTAGTGTAATAACTTGACTCCATTTATTTATTGCATTAAAAACAAAAATACAAAATCAATCCTATTTGCAAGATGGTTGTGTGATTACTGGATTTCCAGCCCCCTAGAAAATACAACATGCTTGTAGCAGTGTATACATACCTACGTATTTTTTCAGATGCTCAGAGGTGCACAGAACTTAAATTATTACACTGTATTTGAGGATTGATCTGGCTTTTGTGTTCAAGAGTGAGAAGAAAGCAGGGCCTGGGACACAAGGCACAGTTTCTAGTCAGAGGCTAGTTTCTGGAAAACAACTTCCTATAAGAGGGAAGTAACTCTCCACCCTCACCCACACTCCCTGCCCAGAAAGATTTTTCTATCAGGTGAGGTTTTTTTTCCTGCTACCAACATATTGCAATTCAATATGGGTCTGGATAGTAAACCTCATTTATTACCCCTTTGTGACAACTCTGCTTACATAAGAGTGCAGGCCTAATTATAACCCAATTCTGCTTTCCTGGCCTCTGGGGTTACTATATAGCTTTTCATTTACCACATACCGATTTAATCCTGTATTGTTTGGTTCTGGTAGCATTGGCAGCCTGTGAAATGTGATGTATGCAGTATTCTGTGTTCGGATGGAGCAGCAATTGTGCTATGCTTAGAGATCCTATTGTTGAACAAACAAGCAAACTAGACAATGCCAAATATGCAGCTTGCCCTAACATTTTCAATATAGTCATCCAACATTTTAGCTGCTGATTAGTTAAGCCCACAATTTTTCAAGAACTGAAAGATAAATCTGTGTGAATTTTTACTTTTCCCATGGTTAAAGTACATAGGGAGCAGCAGAAGTTTAATGGAAGAATGTTACAAATCAAATGGACCAGACTGCTTTGTCCTTGCTATCATTCCTATTCAGGGCCGGCTCCAGGCACCAGCTTAACAAGCAGGTGCTTGGGGCAGCCAAGGGAGAGGGGCGGCATGTGCGGCAATTTGGGGGCGGCAGGTCCCTCGCTCCCTCTAGGAGCGAAGGACCTGCCACCAAACTGCCGCCGCCGATCGCGGCTTTATTTTTTTTTTCCCCCAATTGCTGCCGCCGGTCACAATTGCGATCGCAGCTTTTTTTTTTTTTTTGCCTTGGGGCAGCAGAAATGCTGGAGCTGGCCCTGCTCCTATTGAATCAACATTGTTTTAAAAAACAGAACATTTGAACGGATTGTTTCAGAATGCTGTTTGGAAGAATAAGATTGCTGGAACTGGTACTATAATGTAATGATGCTACAGAGCACCAGAAGTGCCATGTTTCAGATTAAATCCTAGGTCCGCTCACTTGTGGTAATTAAGATTTCTTGGCACTTTTCCCCTTTAGTTAACCCACGGGTTCTGGTCGAATTCCAACTGCACTAACAAAAAGAATATTGAAAGGGAGATAAAACTTTATGTTTCTGGTCTTAAATCGATCTCTAACTTTTTAGTATCAGGATGAGTCCTTTATGGAGGGCAGATTATCTCATATCTGCCTACTGAGGGTTTCTTTTTCCTTCTTCTGAAGCATCTGCTGTTCACTGCTGTCAGAGACAGGGTACTAGACCAGATACAGGGACTGCTCCAGTATGGCAGTACCTGAATCCTCCCTTAGTTTTACTTAATGCAATATTTTTTGTTCCTCCAATGAACACCACTGTTATTTAATCTACACTGTTAAACTGCTCCTGCTTTGCACCCGAGGTATGGCTGCATTGCAGTGCTGGTGATCTGAGTAATCCTTATATATCTGGTTATTTCTTTTTCAAATTTGTGAATGATTTGGGACCACTCAAAGTACTACATAAAATATAAAGCATAAAATATTGTTATTGTTACTAAAATGACATTCATTATAATGCACCTTTCGAGAACAAATGGTCTAATGAATTGGAAATGGGACATGGAATCTTTCACCTTTAGGTCATCAGTTCAAATGGACCTAGGTTGGCCTTGATTGAAAAGAGGATAGGGACAAGAACAATTGATATCAAGTTTCATGAAATTCCCCTCTTAGAATTTAGAGAAGACTCCGTCCCTCATGTTTTTAGAAAACAGAGAGAGAGAGAGAATGTTCATTTCAGATTGTGATGGTTGAATTATTAAAGTATGTCTCAATAGCATGATTAGAGCAACTTTAAAAAAAAACGAACTAGACTGTAAACCCTTGGGAGCATCTTTTCATTTTTACACACACACACACACACACACACACACACACACACACACACACACACACACACACATGCACAATGATCCCTGCTTTCTAACTGAGGTCCCTAGCCTAGGCACTTCCACAACACAATTAATAAATAATAAGTTATTTTTGTTGATTGTACTGGGCTTTACTGTGAATTAGAAGAGAAAGCACAGCCATGAGAATATGGACAGATAAAGTATAAGAAGTTCAAGTTATGGAGCCAGATCCTCAGCTGCTGTAAATTGTCATTGCTCTATTTGACTTGAACTGAGCTACAACAATTTATCTAGGTTGAGATTTTGTCCTTGAATTTTATTACACTGTGTAGCCATCATACACAAGAATTGAATGCCGACTGATAACATTTGAGTGCAGGATTGTTCTGCAGTTAATCATTTGTGCTGATCAGGTTAAAATTAAGAAGACGCATGTTTAAACTAAAACATTTTGTGAAGATTATTGCTATGCTTCCTTACTAAACTGTCCTGAAACAGAGACGTCACTCTTGATTTTGCCTCTGGTCCTATGGAGTCTGTGGGAGTTTTGTCTGTGTGAGGCATACAGGATCAGGTCTCATGTGGAGAAGGGCATCATGTCCCCCCTGGTCTGGCCTATGGACACTGTAATTCCAGGATGGCCTGGCTCCACTGATTGGTCCAGCTATGCCATTTCACGCAGGAGGAAGAACTAGAAGTTTGTCTAAGCAATAAGGTGGTTTCCTGTGGTGGTTGCATCCTGCACCCAACTCTGTTTTTATTCCTGTTTTGTTCCTGGCTCCTGCTTAACCCCTGCCTTCCCTCCTGTTCCAACTGTGCTTCTGTTCCATGCTTGATGCTTGGCTCTCCTCCAGTTCCTGCCCTTACATCTTGGCTCCAATCCTTAGTTACCAGTCCTAGCTCCAAGCCTGGCCTCTGACTCTGACTCTTGGTTCTAGCATTTGGCATCTGACCATGGATCTGACCCTCAGCTTCAATTCCTGATTCTGACTCTGGTTTGACCGCTGGCTCTGGTAACTGGCAGTTGACTCTGGTGCCGCCCCTTGGCTTCCCCAACTGGACACCTGCTCTGCCCCCTAGACCTGACTCCTACTCTCAGTACTAGGTAAACCTGCCTACATTCCGGTCCATAACAGAAGCTGGTGGTGGATGGTGAAGATGTAGAAATGTGACAGCAAAGAACCTTGGCATGGAATCCTTTTACCTCTAGTGTATTCCACTGATTTGAGGGAATGGACTACCAGGCTCTTGTACAGAAGGAGCTAAGCCAGTTCTACCAGCCCCAAAATAGAAGAACCTGATGGAACCTCCATGAGCTGAAACTCCCAATGTTTCTACTTCTTTAATCAATTTATTCCCATCTCTCAGTATACTGGTTTGGTGTGATTTTGTGTATGTCCTATTTTACTCCTGGGGAAATTCTGCACTACTGCACAATGCAGAATTTTTCAGGATTCCCTGTTTTCCCTGCAGAATTTCTGGTCACCACTTGGGGCTGCTGGACTCTGTAGAGCCCAACTGACAGTGAGCAGAGCGCCCAGCCTGGAGGACTGGAGGCTGCATGCTCTTCGATCCTCATTCTCCCAGGGATGGGAGAGGGCCTGGGAGACCCAGCCAGCTCTGGCAAAGGGTGGGGAAGGGCAGGGCCCCTCCACACCATGTCCCCCCATGGGACAGTAAAGAGGGTAGGTGAAGTAAAGGTTCTGGAGGGGCGGGAGTCCAGGCTCTGGCTGGGCTCTGTAGCGAGGGGGGTGCTAGTGTCTGGAGGGTGCCCCGCAGCTGGGCTCTGTGGGGAGAGGGGCTGTTGTTTGTATTGTTGACATACTTGCTGACAGGTATTTTGAAATAAATTACCAAAATAATTGAAACGGGAGTGATTATATAGTGTTATTTTGACAAATAAAATATGCAGAATTTTAAAATATTGTGTGCAGATTTTTTAATTTTTGGCACAGAATTCCCCCAGGGCTACTGTTTATACTATTTGCAAACCATTCCTTTAAGGACAAATTCTGAGTCTCTGATACCAATGGGAGTTGTGCATGAATATCTAATCCAAGGGCAGAATCTGGCTCTTGACAAATAAGATTTATCCAATTAAAATAAGCATTCTGATGTTGAACAGTTTGCATTTAATAATCATGTTAAATGAGTGAACACACATGCAGACACACACACATGGGTAGTCATGCCCAGACTCTTTCCCTGCCCCTCTCCCGACTCCTTTTGGGGGTTGTAGCAGCAGTAGTCTTTGTGCTCAGAGGGAGTGCTTGGACTACAGCTGTGGAGAGCCTCTGAGCTGGAATGCAAGGTAGAGAAGCTACTTGCCCTTGCCCACCCCTCTTGAACACCAGAGAGCTGGGCCTGCTCCTGAAATAAATAGCTTTGGCCCAGATCCTCCAAAGGTATTTAGGCACCTAACTCCCATTGTAATCAATGAGAGTTAACAAGTGCCTAAATACCTTTGAAAATCTAGGCCTTTGTCCTTTAATTCAGTGGAATCACTTACAGAGAGGCTGGCCACAATCTGGCCATTGGTTATTAACTGTTCTCCTTCCCTGTATGATTTTCTATCTTTTCATTTTAATAAACCTTGAGCTTTACACAGAAATAATTGCATGATGCTGTGTGTGGGGCTGGTTACACTAAGAAGTTTTAAAAAAGTCACCAAGCTCTGATCCCTGAAGCGTATACTGCATGGATAGGAGATATGAGATATGCCTCTTTCTTTTATTCTAGGTAACAAAACTACACATGGGTTAGATCAGTGGTACTCCAACTTAGTTGACCATGCCCCTTCCTTGTGTCTGTAATAGGTTAGGCCTCCCTGTCCCGCCACAAAAGTACATATACCGATAAAAAATCAACATGCAACTCTCACAAAATATTAAAAACAGTAAGACATTGATTCAAACAAAGCCAATGATCCATTTTAATAAGAACAAAGTAAAACTGTGACTGTGGTCGATGGTTCACAGTTAAATGTGAACACTGCATCGTAGCAGACGGATTCACGTACAGATGGCAACGACTTTGTATAATGTTATGCAAAGCTTAACAGAAATCCGTCAACATGCACAGTGCCATCTAGAGTCTAAGGCCTGGTCCACACTAAGCCCCCACTTCGAACTAAGGTACGCAAATTCAGCTACATTAATAATGTAGCTGAATTCGAAGTACCTTAGTTCGAACTTACCGCAGGTCCAGACGCGGCAGGCAGGCTCCCCCGTCGATGCCGCGTACTCCTCTCGCCGAGCTGGAGTACCGGCGTCGACGGCAAGCACTTCCGGGATCAATTCGGGATCGATTTATCGCGTCTAGACAAAACGCGATAAATCGATCCCAGAAGATCGATTGCTTACCGCCGGACCCGGAGGTAAGTGTAGACCTACCCAAATGCACAGTTCCATCTGAGGACCTGATATGTTTGGAGGAAACAGCATTGCTAGTAATTGATTGCTGTGGGTAAAATATGTGTACTATGTTTTTTCCCCCCAAAGCTTCTCATGCCCCCCGCAGAACACATTCCGCACCCCTACCCCCCGGGCAGCCTTCCCCCCAGTTTAAAAAGCTCTAGGTTACATAATCAGGCAAATTAAATTACTTGGGTAATAAAACTAAATTTGAGGTGCCCAATATTTCCCCTCACTCTGCCCAAGGTAAGGGTTTGATCAACTGGACGGTTGGCCATAACACATTAAATGTGTGAGTATCTAGCAATGATTTCTTGTTACAGCAGAGTGGATGTTTAGTAATGAATCATTTGACAGCATTGCTCACGTGGCACACTGACTTGTGTTTCTCCCAACGGAGATCATTAGATGTAATATACCAACCAGCACTAGCTCCTTTTGAGCCTCCTATTTTATGAGGTTGCTAAAGAGGAATAACTTAGTGTCCTTTGTTTTATGAATGTCTAAGGCCCTAAAACAACTATGTTTGCTGACATGGCTTCTGTTGACTTGGATTTTTCATGTACTTAATTAACTTCTTTAAAATCAGGAGTACTAAAAGATGGCACTGGATAAAGGTACATTTGAGGTCATTACAAAATGGTAATTTGTTGAAGGGATTCAAAGCCACTAATATACTTTTCAGGAAATGGGTAGACAGAATTCAGCGCTTCAGTACTTCAGGGTTTATAATACATTATTTAAATGTTAAAGGCCATATTCCGTCCTTGAATGTGTGCAGAGTTACCATCAAAATCAATGGGAGGTAAACCATCCACAGACAACATTTGGACCTAATAAGTAGTTGTTATTTTATATTTTAAAAATTGAGTGTAACTATTTTTGGGGTGCACCACACACAGAAAGGAGTGCAGAAAGATGGAAAGTAGGCAGGGCTATGACTGTGGTCCTTCCCTGCATGCCTCCCAATTGAATAGGGGACAGAATGAAGCATTCCTCAAAGGCAGCTCTTGGAGGCAGACTACTTCCAGTGCTTCCCTTCGGAAGTCGCGGCTTCATACTGCTCCCAATGTGGGAATGTGGAGTGGGTGCTTATAGAGAGGTGATTGGGAATTTACTGCTGAAATGTTTTTCATCAGAAAATGCCACTTCATCAAAACAAAAACTTTCTGTGGGAAATGGGTGGTTTTGACTAATGTCCTCTGCTCCTCCCCTTCCCGAAGCCCCCCCCCTGCACCCTCTTCTCTGAGGGCCCACCCTCTGCTCACTCCATTCCTCCCTCCCTCCGTTGCTCACTCTTCTCCACCCTCACTCATCACTGGGCAGGGGCAGGGGGTTGGGGTGTGCGGCAGGAGGGCTCTGGCTGGGCTCTGGGGTGTGTCTGGGGATGTGGAGTTTAGAATGCAGGAGGGGGCTCCAGGCTGGGGCAGGGGGTTGGGGTGCGGGAGATGGTGCAGGCTTTGGCTTGGGGTGTAGGCTCTGGGGTGGGGCTGGGGATGAGGGGTTTGGAGTGTGGTAGGGAACTCTGAGCTGGGGAAGGGGTTTGGGGTGGGGGGGGGGGTACGGGGTCCCGATGGTGCTTACTGCAACTCCCAAGAAGTGACTGCCAGGTCCCTGCAGCTTCTAGGTGCATGGGTTGCCAGGGAGGCTCCTTGCACAGCCCTCACACCTGCAGGTGCCTCCCCTGAAGCTCCCATTGGTTGCAGTTCCCGGCCAATGGGAGCTGCGGAGCCGGCACTAGGGACTGCCTGGTCAGTGGTGCTGACCGGAGCCACCAGGGTCCCTTTTCAACCAGGTGTTCTGGTCGAAAACCGGACGCCTGGCAACCCTAGTAGTAATGGCTGATATTGGCCCTAATTCTGCCACCTTTACTCCGATGCAATGGTACCATGAGTGTGGAATAGTCCAATGTGTTTCTGAATATCTTCTATACTAGGTATACAGACTAGGAGAATGTGTATTAAGCAGTGTTGAATCTGTTTATGTGAACTTGCAATTATGTTTTTAAGCAGTTGATTATGGTGACTTTGTTGTTATACAGGGGTTTTTCTTCTGTCTCTTCAATACAAGAGTCAGCCAGCCATCATGACTCCAAGAACCTTCCATGCATCAGATAGCAAAGCAATTTATGACAGTGCTAGCAGCCCCAGAGCAGGGGAGAGGGTGACGTGACGGGGGAGAGGAGTCTGCTACAACTGTGAGTGCGCAGAACTACTAACCTAACAACAGCAAGGTGAAATGGCATGCTATATTGGAAAAATGAAGGCCTTTGACAGTGCCACGGAGGACTGGCCCACATATATGGAGTGGCTAGAGCAGTATTTTGAAGTAAATGAGATTTCCCCCAGAAAAACATGTAGCAGCATTACTGAGTGTGATGGGAGGGAAAACGTACAGTTTAGTATGCAGCCTCATTGCTCCAGAGAAGCCAGAAAGCAAAACCTTTAAAGAGATCATGCAAATTTTTCAAGAGCACTTGTCACCCGAGCCTCTGATTATAGCAGAAAGGTTCAGGTTTCATAAGCAGACTCAACTTGAAGGTGAATCTATTGCCTGCTTTGTGACAGAGTTAAAAAGATTATCAGAACATGGTGCGTTTAAGGATGGGCTTAAAGAGGCCCTAAGAGACAGATTTGTGTGTAGACTGCTTAATGAAAGCATATAGAAGAGGCTCTTAACTGAGGAAAACCTTACCTTTAAACCTGCAGTAGCAATTGGTGTACGATAGATAGACAGTGTGAGCAAAAAATGACAGGTCAACAATCTGGTTGACACCCCAGGTGGCAGGAAAAATGCTCAAAATGAAATTGGACATAGACTCTGCAGTGTTTGTCATTTCATCTTTGGAATATGAAGAAAAAAAATGGAAGGAGACACCAATGTTGCTAAAAACATATATGGGAGAAAAGATGGTGCCCATTTAAGTGATCCAAATGAATGTGGAGTAGAACAATAAGCACTGTTTATTAGATTTATATGTTGTGGAGAAGGGGAGACCGATTCCTCTGGATTGGAATCTATAAAGATGCTGCAGTTGGTTTCAGCAGATCCCACTAACACTGTCTGGGGCATTTCACCCCGTATTCTTCATAGTAATATTATTATGATATGATTATGGCATAACTATGATGTATTTTATGCAAGATAGATCATGTAAGGTATCATTGGAAAGGATATGAATCACTAAATATGATTATCCTACTCCACTACCTCAATATAACGTGACCTGATATAACACGAATTTGGATATAATGCGGTAAAGCAGTGCTCCGGTGGGGCGGGGCTGCGCACTCCGGTGGATCAAAGCAAATTCGATATAACGCGGTTTCACTTATAATGCGGTAAGATTTTTTTGGCTCCCAAGGACAGCATTATATCGAGGTAGAGGTGTATTTGTATGCATGTATCATTTTGGTATCTAAATTTAGGAATATTGTCTATATATCTATTACAAATGTGTTTACACTTGGGGAACGCCTACTAAACAGAATGCAATCAGTCTAGATGGCTGACTGGAAAGGGCCATTAGGGAGAATGATAGGCCTTAGAAGAAGCTAATCTCCCATCAGGGAGCCTTCCTGAGGATGCTACAAATAGCCTCCAGTCATGGCTGCTGTGACACTACAGAGTCATGAGACTAGATACTGGACTCCATCTTGGAATACCAATGTTCATCCACTTAAAGGCATGGGAACCAAGCTTGGAGACAAAGGGTTCCTACCATATGCAAAAGCTATTTTAGGCAGGGGAGTGACATCATCTTTGTGGTTCTTCACTCCCCGCCCAAATAGACTCCTGCAAAAACCTGAGGAACAAGGACTGAACTGGGGGAGAAGGGCTGCACCCAGGCAGAGGGATTTCTAGCCTGTGAAAAGCAACAGAGGGTCCTGTGGCACCTTTGAGACTAACAGAAGTACTGGGAGCATAAGCTTTCGTGGGTCAGAACCTCACTTCTTCAGATGCAAGTAATGGAAATCTCCAGAGGCAGGTATATATCAGTGTGGAGATAACGAGGTTAGTTCAATCAGGGAGGGTGAGGTGCTCTGCTAGCAGTTGAGGTGTGAACACCAAGGGAGGAGAAACTGTTTCTGTAGTTGGATAGCCATTCACAGTCTTTGTTTAATCCTGATCTGATGGTGTCAAATTTGCAGATGAACTGAAGCTCAGCAGTTTCTCTTTGGAGTCTGGTCCTGAAGTTTTTTTGCTGTAAGATGGCTACCTTAACATCTGCTATTGTGTGGCCAGGGAGGTTGAAGTGTTCTCCTACAGGTTTTTGTATATTGCCATTCCTGATATCTGACTTGTGTCCATTTATCCTCTTGCGTAGTGACTGTCCAGTTTGGCCAATGTACATAGCAGAGGGGCATTGCTGGCATATGATGGCATATATAACATTGGTGGACGTGCAGGTGAATGAGCCGGTGATGTTGTAGCTGATCTGGTTAGGTCCAGTGATGGTGTTGCTGGTGTAGATATGTGGGCAGAGTTGGCATCGAGGTTTGTTGCATGGGTTGGTTCCTGAGTTAGAGTTGTTATGGTGCGATGCGTGGTTGCTGGTGAGAATATGCTTAAGGTTGGCAGGTTGTCTGTGGGCGAGGACTGGCCTGCCTCCCAAGGTCTGTGAAAGTGAGGGATCATTGTCCAGGATGGGTTGTAGATCACTGATGATGCGTTGGAGAGGTTTAAGCTGAGGACTGTAGGTGATGGCCAGTGGAGTCCTGTTGGTTTCTCTTCTGGGCCTGTCTTGTAGCAGGAGTCTTCTGGGTACACGTCTGGCTCTGTTGATTTGTTTCTTTATTTCCTTGTGTGGGTATCGTAGTTTTGAGAATGCTTGGTGAAGATCTTGTAGGTGTTGGTCTCTATCTGAGGGGTTGGAGCAGATGCGATTGTACCTCAGTGCTTGGCTGTAGACGATGGATCCTGTGGTGTGACCGGGGTGGAAGCTGGAGGCATGAAGGTAGGCGTAGCGGTCGGTGGGTTTTCGGTATAGGGTGGTGTTAATGTGGCCATCGCTTATTTGTACGGTGGTGTCCAGGAAGTGGACCTCCCGTGTAGA
>NC_048300.1:119311128-119427319 GCF_013100865.1 Trachemys scripta elegans
CTTGCATCTGAAGAAGTGAGGTTCTGACCCACGAAAGCTTATGCTCCCAGTACTTCTGTTAGTCTCAAAGGTGCCACAGGACCCTCTGTTGCTTTTTACAGATTCAGACTAACACGGCTACCCCTCTGATACTAGCCTGTGAAAGGAATACCTAGGGTTTTAAGCTGCAAGCAAGAGCAGCTTGCCCTTTAAGAATCTCTGCAACCGGTTTAACTAATCATTTAGGGTGAGAATTTGCTACTCATATCCAATCTCTTTAGTATATTAAGCTTAGATTGCATTGTTTTTTATTTGTGAGGTAATCTGTGTTGATCTGTTTGCTATCTTTTATAATAATTTAAAATCTATCTTTTGTAGTTAATACACTTGTTTTTGTTTTGTCTAAAACCAGTGTGTGGAAATCATAACTTGGGGCAAAAATCTGTTGCATATCTCTTTCCACATTGAGGGAGAGGGTGAATTATATGAGCTTATGCTGTTAAATTCTCTGTGCAGTGCAAGATAATATAATTTTGGGTTTACCCTCCAGAGGGGGTGTACACCTGAGAAGCTGGTAAGTGCCCTAGCTGTATACCCTTTCCATGCAGGGGCTGGTCAAAAAGCCTGTCTGCATGTTACTACATCTGGGTGTGTCCCTACCTGTGTGTGCTGGTGATAGTGTGAGGGCAGGTCTTCACTACGGTGGGGGGGGGGGGGGGGTCGATTTAAGATACGCAAATTCAGTTACAGGAATAGCCTAGCTGAATTCGACGTATCAGAGCCGACTTACCCCGCTGTGAGGATGGTGGCAAAATCGACTTCCGCGGCTCCCCGTCGACAGCGCTTACTCCCACCTCCACTGGTGGAGTAAGAGCGTCGATTCGGGGATCGATTGTCATGTCCCGACGAGACGCGATAATTCGATCCCCGAGAGATTGATTTCTACCCGCCGATTCAGGTGGGTAGTGTAGACCTAGCCTGAGACCAGGAGCATATTTGCAGCTTGTCACAGCATTACAGGGTGAGTGGGAGCCCAGGCCGGTGTCAGGGGGCTCAGTGGTACCCCAGTTTCTGGGGGAACCTGTCACACTCTCTAACAACAATGGGAAGTATTCAAGGAGGCCATAGAAACTCTAAAACATGTGAAGGCTAAAATAAGAAGGCACAGCCCAAGTTTCACAAAGCTTGACCTGTCCTTTACAGTATCCACTGGAAGGTAGACACTGAATTGGAACATCTGGAAAGAGAGAACATACTTTCAGAAGTGGTGAGTGGGGAACCCCTGTCAATCCAATTGTAAGAAAATGTGATACAATAAAGGTCTGTGGAGATTTTAAGGTCAACATAAACCCAGTACTGACAGTGAAAAATACGCCCTGCCTTACATTTAAGAATACAAATGTGAACATAAAGATATCACATTATGTCAAGTGGGGAATTTGTGTTATTATACCTAGTAAATGGTGCACAAGTCTTAATGTTCCACGTAGGACACTGGGGGTAGTAAAAATGAAGGTACTTGACAGAAGTTTTCTATGGTGGCCAGGCATTGACCAACAAATAGAGCAGCTTGCTAAGGAAAATTCAGAATGCCAACAGGTACAGCCCATGCCTCAACCAGCACCATTACACCTTTTAGATGGTCATCAGTTCCCTGGCAATGTCTGCATATTGATTTTTCAGGACCATTTTTGGGAATAATGTATCTAGGAATGGGTGGACGCCCATTCCAAATGGCTGGACATTTTTTTTTAATGAAAACCACGACAGCTGCACAGACAGTAGAAAAACTTCAAAGTTTGTTTGCAAGAACTGGACAGCCAGGATAAGTTGTGAGTGACAACAGTCCTCGGTTTAGTTCAGAAGAGTTTAGGAGGTTTATGAAGAAAAATAGTATTAGACATATCACCTCACCACTATCTCACATAGCCAAAAACGTCTTGGTTAAAAGTTTTGTACATATTTTCAATCCCTGTAATCCATGACAGATGGGAAGGGGTCATTACATCAGAAACTTGCATGATTCTTGCGAGCATATAGAAATGTGATACCTGCCATAAAGAACCAAACACTGCAATGATGTTTATGAATCAAAATCTCAGGTCATGCTTGGATTTATTAAAGCCCTATCTATGTCTACAAGTCAGAAATAGTCAAATAAGACAAGCTCCGGTGAAAGGATCCGGTTCATCTCATCAGGGTCAAACAGTTTTGACGCAATCTTCCAGCAATTATTAGCACACAAAAGATTCCTCTGTCCTATATTGTAAAAGTGGCACCCAAAACCTTTTGGCACCACCACATAGACCAATTACAAGATTCTGAGGTGACTCCATGGCTGACAAAGAAGCAAAGTTCAGGGAGCCACAAGTAGTTCCAACAACAGTGCCCCAGCTTGAACCAACAACATTATACCAGAAAGCAGATGTGCTGAGCTACCAGCATCACATGAGGAAACATCTGCGTCAGACATTACTGCAGACACGCCACTTAGGGAAGTTTTCAAAAGGTTGGCAGATGCTTTCCAAAAAGCAAATGCAAGCCACTTGAAAGATTTGACTTGTAACTGGACCTTGGGTTGTTCCCCCACAATTACTTCTGAGGGTGTTGTGCCCATTTCATTTCAGGGGGGAGGACAGTTATGATACATTTGAATGTATTGAGCAGAGGGTTGAATCTATTTATATGAATTTGCAGTTATAGTTTCTTAACCAGTTGTGTATGCTGAATCTGTTGTTATATGGGGATGACTGTGTTTTTCTTCTCTCTGTGCAATATAAGAATCAGCTAGCCATCATGGCTCCAACTATATGTACGTGTCTGTGTTTTTAGTCTGGGATTTGTGCTATATCTGCCACACACAACTGAGATAAGGGCATAGGTTTAAGCTTGACTGCAATTTCCTTGCTGTTGTTGATCTGGGACAGCACTTTGCATTCTGGTATTTTGAAAATAGTTAAGATGTTTGCCTGATAAGCAACAGCTATGGCCTATCCTGTAAATACTGTACATTTTTAGGGTCTTTAAAAAATGTTTATAGCTCTGCACAGGTAGTAAAAAGCATGAACTCCCTATTTGCTGTCACATGGTTTGAAATGAGGCAGCTTTTTTTTCCAAAATACCGAAGTAAATTCACCCTGGCTAGACTCTGACTTAGCCAACATAGCCAGGCAATGCAATAAAAACTACCCGCACATCCCTCTGCGGGTTGCTAGCATTATGGGTATGGACATGCTGGGGATAGCGGGTGCCGCACGCATGCCTACTATTCCCAGCACCCCTCCTCCCAAGCCAATGTTTAGGGAGGGAGGAAGGGAGAGGGAGTGGATGGACCTTTGGCTCTGTCCCCAGCATGCCAGCCAGGACAGCTGAGTCAGAGTGGGGTAGAATTGTAAATAGCTGCTGGTATACCCCACAGAGAGTAGCTCTGCCCCTTTCTCCCTCACCCAGAACAAGGGAGAAGCAGGGAAGAAGTTGTGCCTCGTAGAGCTCTTCCTCAGAATTTCATCCCAGCTACAACCCACTTCATATATAGGACTTATGGCAAAGCCACAATCTGAAACCTATATAAATGTGATCACTTGCCAAAGGTATGGATTTTTGTTTTAATCACATGAGTTTGATTTATAAAATGCTCCTTAAGCTGGGTCGGGTTCAATTTCTTGAAAGATATGCATTTTATTAGAAAATATGAGTGGGTGGGAGTTAAATGGACTTTCTAGTGAAAATATGTAAACCACTTCAATTGCAGTGATGCTAACTGGTGTCACTAATGTAGTGCATGTTTATTTTTATGACAGTTACAGTATGACAATTTAAAATAAGTGATAAGTGGAGGATGGTAGTGAGGAGTAATGGCAGAAACATTGCTTTGTAAAAAACAAGCCACAACTCTTCCTTCAGTCAATCTCTTTCTATTTTGTAAATAAGTAAATCCATTCATTCGTGTCTGAATATCAGTGACATTACAGCAGAATTTTCTAAAGCCTTCACGATCGATTGCTGACTTTGAACATTCAGCAGCTGACGTCCCAGTGATCTGCTACTCACCATCCACACATCGCCTTGCTGATTATTCCCTCCCACAGTGATGATATCGCTCATTTCATTACAAAGAGTTATCATGGACCTCAGTGTCTCACATTCTGAAAGCAAATGAAACACTACTAGCACACTGGAATACTGTTTCTTACACGCCTCTAAGTGTTGGGATCAGGGGATTCTTCTCCAGAGTGAAGGCACACAGCAGGAGAGTAATTGTCGATCTAATGTTAGGTGGCTCTCTTGGTAAGATGGTGTTCTAAGTCATTTACACTGTAATGATTCCTTCCCTTCATTGTGTGAAACGTACAGCTGCTTCATTAAAATCACGGATCATCAGATGTACAGGCTTTGTTGAAAATCTGAAGGCTGCTTCTGACTGCACATATTTCCATGTATTTGTTTCTAAGCAACATCACCTCCAGCAATTTACCAGTGTTGGAACAGTTCATTAACAAAGACACCTCAAATAACTTTGTAAATGGCAGTGACTGCAACTTGGATTCTATCCCCTCCTATAAGGCATTTTACAGGCCACTTGCTATTCAGAAAGAAGAATGAAAGCATCTACTGCCCTTTTAAAATTGAAAAGTCCATCATAATACCTTTAATACTAAACGTAAGGACCATAACTTTCAGCACATAATACAGATATAATAAATTCAACATGTGGCTAACCCCAGCATTTATGTTGAACGACTATATTTACTACTTGACTCATGGCAGTAAAATCATCTCCCTGCCTCCTCAATCATCTCCTTAAAACTGTTGAATATCTGTAATTGTTTGATATTTGTGAAGATCTTTCCCCTCCCCCTCCTCCCGTCATTAGTGATGATGATCTCTGCAAGATATCTATACATTCCTGAGCTTTTTCTGTCACCGGCTATATTATTATACTATACGGTATATGGCATAGAGAATAAACTTACAAAGTTTGCAGATGATACAGAGCTAGGAGGGGTTGCAAGTGCTTTGGAGGACATGATTAAAATTCAAAATGATCTGGACAAGCTTGAGAAATGGTCTGAAGTAAATAGGATGAAATTCAATAATGCAAAGTGCTCTACTTAGGAAGGAACAATCAGTTGCGCACACACAAAATGGGAAATGACTGCCTAAGAAGGAGTACTGCGGAAAGGGATCTGGGGATCATAGTGGACCACAAGCTAAATATGAGTCAACAATGTAAAACTGTTGCAAAAAAGCAAACATCATTCTGGGATATATTAGCAGGAGTGTTGTAAGAAAGACTGAAGAAGTAACTCTTCTGCGCTGATTAGGCCTCAACTGGAGTATTGGTGTCCAATTCTGGGCACCACACTTCAGGAAAGATGTGAACAAATTGGACAAAGTCCAGAGAAGAGCAAAGAAAATGATTAAAGGTCTAGAAAACATGACCCTCGAAGGTTGAAAAAAAGGGGTTGTTTAGTTTGGAGAAGAGAAGACTGAGGGGGGACATAATAACAATTTTCAAGTACATAAAAGATTGTTACAAGGAGGAGGCAGAAAAAATTGTTCTCTTTAACCTCTGAGAATAGGACAAGAAGCAATGGCTTAAATTGCAGCAAAAGCAGTTTGGACATTAGGAGAGACTTCTTAACTGTCAGGGTGGTTAAGCACTGGATGAATTGCCCATGGAGGTTGTGGAGTCTCCATCACTGGAGATTTTTAAGAGCAGGTTAGACAAACACCTATCAGGATGGTCTAGATAATACTTAGTCCTGCCTCGAGTGCAGGGGATTGGACAAGAAGACCTCTCAATGCCCCTTCCAGTTCTATGATTCTGTTTTTTTTCAGAAGTGACCAGTGATTTTGGGTGTTAGACTTGATCCTGTGCACCTAACATCTGAAAATCTTCTGAGGCACGCAAAATTCACATCATTTTTGAAACTTTAAGCATATGTGTCTGAACTATTCAGCTTAGTTTTAGATTAGATTGTTAACCCCTTGGGGCAAGTTCTGAGTATACAAGTTTTCACCATGCCAAGCACCTGGAAGGATGGCCCAGTGGTTTAGGGTACTGGCATGGGACTTAGGAAACCAAGACTCAATACTCTGCCACAGACTTCCATATGACCTTGGGCAAATCACTTAGTTCTATGCCTCAGTTTCCTATTTGTAAAATGGGAATATATAATACTGCCCTATATCACAAGGGTATTGGGAGGTTGACTATATTAAAGAATCAAGAGGTGCTCAGATACAATGGTGATGGGGCCAATATAAGTACCTTAGATAGATTAGTATTCCATAAATAACAATAAAAAACCTCCAAATGAATTCAGAGGAAGAACTTGAATTTAACGTGTTCTCCAGCCAGATCAAATGATAATATTTGCCCTCCATGTGCCATAGGGAATCTATTATGCTTCCAAGTCACATGAGGGAAAGCTCTCATGGTGATGCCCAGGCAGAGATGCTGACTCTGTCGGTGCTCTGGGGCTCACGGTGAAAAAATAGTGGGTGCTCAGCACCCACCAGCAGCCCTGCAGATCAGTTCCTCCCCCTTCCTTCCAGCACCTCCTGCCTGCCGTGAACAGCTGTTCAGCAGTGTGCAGAAGCTGCTGCAGTGGAGGGGGATGAGCAGGGTGGGAAGAGGTGGGGCGGGGACTTGAGGGAAAGGGTGGAGTGGGGGCGGTGCCTGGGGTGGAGCGGGGGTCAAGCAACCCCTCCCCGGCAAATGAGATGTCAGCGCCTGGGTGCCCAGGGTGTTCTGCAAGAAAACAAAACCAAATCATGTTGGAAACTTTATTTTTAAAAATAGTAAAAAGTGCCAGGCACAGATCCAAAAAAAGGTATTAAGTTTCCAAACTCCCATGAAATCCATGGGAGTTAGGCACCCAAATGTCTTTGAGGATTTGGGCCCTAGTTGTCTGCACAGTGTTTTTGGACAGTGGTCGTTTTCATTGTATTCAGTGGTGCTTTATGTTTCTCTTAATTTACTAGAGCTTTTATTTTACAATCATTGACCCAGAAAATGATTCAGAAATATCAAAAGGAGGAAACTTCCCATCATACATTATAAATGCACTAAAAATGTGCATATTTGGAGGCTCTCAAGGAAATACCTGTGACACACTGTTAACATTACAGGGCAAGAAAAGTGTCTGTCTTTCTATGTAATATGTCCATAGTAATCTGCTTGCAGTCTTCTACTCATGCTGTTTGCAGATGACTGTCAGGCTGAATTATAAAGCTGCACTAAAAATAGAATGTGACAAAAGAAATACAACTGTTTGCACTGAGATCATTTCCCACTAATACTAGTGATTATTGTGCCAATTTATGCAGTTTAAGATTGCTATAGTCTGGTTCCTAAAGTCTCTGCAATCCCCTTTATGAACTCCCTCCTTATAACACACACATCACTATAATTTACAGAGGGCTTGGCTCCTACAATAACTTAGTAAAAAGGATACCTTCTGCTCCCATGATAGCAGCACGTTGCACTACTGATGATTTATTGCTAAAGTTATTTTCAGTCACTCTTGTGCAACTTTTGTTCAACGTATGCCTATAAGACAGACTTGTACAAATGATAATGAACTTCTGAAAAAATTATTCCAAGCAATGCATTAAAAAAAGGCATTGTCCTATTACCTGGAAACTGAAGAAGAGATTGCATCCATTTTATTGAATTGTGGGATTGATTTTGCCCTCTATGATTTAAATAGGAAATAAAATACTTCTTAACCAGCACAAGATGAGCATACCAAAAGCTGCAGTTCTCTGTTTGAAAGATCACTTTGGGATAATGTACAAACTCAGTATTTATGATTTTGGAGACTGTCTCCTATCTCTTCCACTATATTTCACACACAATACTAACATTAGGGTATGACGACACTTCAAGTTGGAGATGTGAATGGGATCATACTCAGGGCAGCTGGCCCCTTCTGCTACTCATGCTACTGCTGCTAAACTCATTAGCATGTTTACTCCATCAGAACTACTGTGAGTATGTCTCCTTGAGCTGAAATGTATAACCCCAACAGGAAGAGTAGACATATCCTAAGTGTAAAGCTAAGAAATACCGGTAGGAGAATGATGTGTAATGATATACTATACTGGATTTATTAGGGAAAAAAATCCCTTGCTTACCTTCCTTCTACCACAGTCTTATATTGTTGTTATTATTATTATTATTTGTATTGTGGGAGTGCCTATGAGCTCCAGTCAAGAACCAGGACTCCTCTTTGCAAGGCGCAACTACAGAACCAAAGATGGTGCCTTCCCCAAAGAGTTTACAATCGAAGTGTAAGGTACATAAATATAGACAGACAGATGAAGGAGTGTAAGGAATCATAGACACAATACTGGTCGGCATGACAGGTTGTGGTAATGGCACATCAGGGGCCTAACTGTTGTCAAGATTTTTGTACACATCACAGCAAAGAAGAGTTTTAAGGAAGGATTTGACGGAGAAAAATGAGGTGGCTTTGCAGATGTTTATGAGAAGCTCCTCCGAAGCATGAGGGAAAAAAGTACAAGGGTGTTTGTTTGAAAATTTAACAACTGGATGATGGAAGTTGGAATTATTGACTGACCTGAGATGGAATCAACATCCAACCCATCGAACCCCTCCTCTCATTCCTGATGGCCTCCCCAGGACCCCTGCCCCATCTAATTACCCCTTCTCCCTGTCCCCTGACTGCCCTCAGAACTCCTGCCCCGATTGCCCCCTGCTGCTCCATCCAACCCCCACTTCTTCCTGACTGCCCCTCCGGGACCCCTGCCCCCATTCAACCCCCTGTTCCCCCCCGATCACCCCAACCCCTATCCACACCTCTGCCCCCGACCACCACCCCGAACTCCCCTGCCCTCTATCCAACCCCCCCGCTCTGTTGCCCCTTACCGTGCTGCCTGGAGCACCGGTGGCTGGTGGCACTACAGCCGTGACGCCTGGCTAGAGCCGGGCCACGCTGCCGCTGCCACCACCACACAGAATAGAGACCAGGTCAGGCCGAGCTCTGCAGCTGTGCTGCTCCAGGAGCTCACAGCCCCACCGCCCAGAGCATTGCGCCGGTGGCGGAGCGAGCGAGCTGAGGCTGCGGGTGAGGGGGGTCAGCGGGAGAGGGGTTGGGGCTAGCCTCCCATGCCAGGAGCTCGGGAGCCGGGGAGGACAGTCCCATGGGCCGGATGTGACCCATGGGCCGTAGTTTGCCCACCTCTGGGCTAGGGGAATGATCTTTGTAGCAGTATTCTGAATAGATATGCATGGGGCAAGATTGCACCGGTCCAAGCCAGAGAAATGGATGCTGCGGTAATTGAAATGTGAGATAATGAGAGTCTTATTTAGATCTATAACTGCCTTTTTCATAATACAGATATTTTATTTTGCTTTAACTGGTTTAGCTAGTTATAGTGCTCCGAGGATTTGTAATTCTCCTTTGATTTTCAGAAGAAGATAAAACCGTTGCCTGAGACTTTGGGAGACGAAATAAGTAGAACCTCAGGCTCCCAGAAATATTATCTCTGTAGACTGAAAAGTTTCTATTTAAAGTTTTAATTTTCTTCTTTGCTACTTAGTAAGGCCTTGGAGATGCATTTCCTGAAACCTTGGAGTACTTTCCAGGGGCAGGGTGGGAGGGATTGGTTATTTTCAAAGTTCTTTAAAAGTTTTTGTTGCAAGTTACATTCTCCTTTACATGAAACAATAAAATTCTCCCCCACGTGAGAAAATTATCACAGTGAAGGAAGTTTTAGCCCTTGTTTTAATAATGAATCTGCTCTACATCAGATACTTTGCCTAAAAATCTGCAAAGAATGAGCCTGCAACCAATGACACAAAGATACAATTTTGCTCAAAATGTGCATAATATAATTTTACCATTGGAAATTTTTTTGCTGGGTTGATAGTCCTGTAAACCAAAGTCCTCTGTTTGTCCACAGAACAAATGCACCCAGGCTTCAGAAATAAACTTCCTTCCCACTTCCCTACCAACGTTCCTCAATCCTAATATGGAAGAATTATTTCTATGGGTGAAATAGTACCCCATTTAGCCCTCAGCCTCTCTGACAAATTTCCTAACTAAGACATCAACTGGATTTAGTGCTTTTTAGTGAGGGGGAACCTTGCCGTTTCACGAAAGCCACCAAAGAGCCATAACATGGTAATAACTTTCAGCCACCATTGACTGTGGGTCAAAATCAAAGCTGTAGATGAAATGGTCCATTTCCCAATTCCTTGCGTCATCAGCTACCTCAAAAATACATTTGAAAAGAAACACTGCTCTCTCCATTTTAGAGATTGCATGGATATATCTCCCCAGTCCACTAACTCCAGTGAGGAATTAGTTCCAGTTGTGGTCAATGCGTCATTTTAAGCTAAACCAGAAAACTCTGGTTTTTGGAGAGAGAACATCAATCCTCCTAGCATCTGAGGAATTCAGAGAAGTTTGGCAGAATGCAGAAGGAAAACAGGGCTTGAATCAGGAATCACTTAGATAAATTCTATGCCCTGAATGATGCAGGAGGTCAGGCTAGCAGGCAGCGAGTTAACTCTCTGCTCAACTTTGCTGCAAGCAGCGGCCAGAAAAGTGTGTAGGAAAAGGTAATGAATGAGACTTTTGGTCCAATAAAGAGCTCACTATTAAACAAGGAAATTCCACAGATATTGCTCAATGTAAATTAGGCAAGAGGGTAATCTCTGAGATTATGATGGCAGCTAAAGCACGGTGTATTTCCTTTTGCAATTCCTCCCCAGCCCTTTTTTTAAGGGGAGGGGTATATAGCAACCCTTTCATTTTTGTTTTGTTAAAATTACATACGTAATAGTGATGGGCTACAGTACAAAACCATCAGGTAACTGCTTTGGAGATAAAAGGAGGGTGTGGGATGTTGACTCTGAATTCACCAACTCTCTGGATACTACATCAGCCTTATCAGAGATGGCATTCCCCAGGGGTTCATCAAATTATTGCGGAGGCTGTTTATTTCTCCTTTTGGAAGAAACAGATCACAAGTGTCAAGTACTTTTAAACAAAGTTAATCAGTTCATCATATGTCTTTACCCCCATAGATACCCCATTTCAAATTATATAAGTCAAATACTGCACTATCCATCAGTATACTTAGTATGATTTCTAGGAGCACAGTATAAATATTTCCAGCAAAGTGTGCTGAATGGAGGAAGTTTGATTGTTAGGTAGTGTTGCTTCTTTTCTTGGTTATGGTTACAGCTATGAGAAATCATTTTTTGCTTCATTGGAAAACCACTGGATCTCACCCCTTCCACTTTGCAAACACACACAGCCATGATACAAGGCATTTATCATGAGTCAAAGGGAATCTTTTTTTGAGAGTCCCTTGTAAGAATATTGGTAGAACAATATCTGTTTTTTCCTTCTTCTAGACACTTTGGAGATACAGTCAAACCATCTATTCTCATACTATTTTGGAACTTCTGATTCTGGTCCAGGCAAGAAACAGAAAGTATATGAAAACATAAGATTTCCAGAGCGTCTATTTATTGGAAGTGGCTTATCCATCCCTACAAATCACCAACTAGGTGATTTCCAAACCTCTTACAATTTTTGTTGCTGCCCTGAGGACTCTCCCATTTACTCACACCACTCTTAAAGTGTGGTGCCCACAACTGGACACAGTACTTCAGCTGAGGTCTCACCACTGCCAAGTAGAGCAGAACAATTACCTCTTATATCTTACATATGACACTCCTGTTAGTACATCCCAGAATGACATTTGCTTTTTTGAGTTCAGCATTGCACTGATGATACATATTCACTCCCAGATCCTTTTCTGCAATACTGCTGCCTAGCGAGTTATTCCCCATTTTGTATCTGTGAATTTGATTTTTCCTTCTTAAGTGTATCATTTTGCATTTGTCAATATTAAATTTAATCTTACTGATTTCAGACCAATTCTCCAATTTATCAAGATCATTCTGAATTTTATCCTGCCTTCCAAAGTGCTTGCAACCCCTCAAAGCTTGAATCTCATCTGTGGAGTTTATAAGCATACTGTCCACTTCCTCATCCAAGTCATTAGTGAAAATATTGACCCTCGTAGGACCCCACTTGATATGTCCTCCCAGTTTGACAGTGAACCATTGATAGCTGTTCTTTGAGTATTGTCTTTCAACCAGTTGAGCACCCACCTTATAGTAATTTAATCTAGACCATATTTCCCTAGTCTCCTTATGAGAAAGTCAATGTCAAAATGTTATCGAAGATTGCATATATCACATCTACTGCTTCTCCTCTATCGACTAGGCCAGTTATCCTGTCAAAGAAGGAAATTGGATTGGTTTGGCCTAGTGGTTCAAAGGCAAAGCATAATTTCCAGTCTCTCAGGAATACTCATCACCTGAATTACTTCACATTTCCTCATGGGCTAATTTTCCCATATGAAGGTCACATTCATAGCTCTGCTTAACTTCATCAGGGTCACTCATTCTAGAGTAGGATCACTACACATTTATTGTCTTTTTGTCTTTTTGATTTCTTATATTTCTTGAAAATCAGAATTGATTCAATCTCACATAAACAAGATGATATGTATGATAATGACTGTGAGTTTGTAATTTAGGCTTAGATCTGCCCACACCCACTTGGAGGTCAGAGGGGAATGAAAATTTCATGAATTTGAACTTATAGAATGTCAATAAATTCTCCCCAAGTTAAAGGGGCCTGGTGGGCGAGATGGGGTGGGGGAGTACATAAAGTGCCTGTGGTAAGGGTCTTCTCAACCTCTTCATCTCCAGGAAATCTGCGAAGGAGGGAAGATCTGCAAAGGCAGGAGCCATTCTTTTTTATGGGATACCTCTCTGCACAACATAGGTTCTTTAGGTGATGTGCTTCTATTGTCTGAGTTATCTTGCAGCAAGTCAGTAATATCTCATGGAAGTGGAAGAGATACTCTAGGCTCTGGTTTTCAAATAAGGGAATCAGGGTAATACAATCATAAAATTACTCAGAATGCAATGATTTATTCAGAATTGTAATGGATGTATATTATATTAAACACTGATAATTTTGTTAATTAAGAAAGGACTTCAGTACTCTTGTGAAGATTTGAATGTCATCCAGAAACAATCTGTGGAGTTGACTCTCAGTAACTTAATTATGAAACATTTCCGTAATTGCTCAGAAATAACATGCTAACATTTGATCAAGTTAATTCTTAATTGAATATACAGCATGCTAGGACAGATGCTTCCTCCAATCTATGTAGCATATCAAAAATCCTAACATGAAAATTGAATAGAAATTGCAAGTGCTTGCTTCCAATTGCTCATTTGTTATTTGTTAAGGATAATGTGATCTCTTTTTGGGACTATTGTAACGGAGTTGTAATGCAGATATTAAGTCATGGAAAAGAACCAACCTGCTATGATTATTTCACTCCTGGTGATACTACTGTCACCCAAATTAACAGAGAGAAATGTAACTGCATTTTTTAAACATGTGGAGAAGAGCCACATATCCTTGGAATGCCTTTCCAATCTGGGTTTGCATTCTCCTCTAATCATCTGAGCTCTGTTTAAATTTTTCCATTGAAAGCTCAGATGGTTCAGATCTGTTTCTGTTTTTAAGAACAGGCACAACTGTAATGAATTACAATCTTGGTCATGATTAAATTTATGTGCATATAGAAGTACATTTTGTGCCACCAAAAATTTCTACAGAACGAAGGTGCTGGAAATAACAAACAGCATTTACTTTTATTATTTTTTGTTAGATACTAAAGTTAATCCTCATTAATTTATTCTTCTTATTATTATTAAGATTTCCAGGTACCTTATGTATATTTGTATAGTATGGGACTGATAGCTTGGCCACAAAAGTTAAATTTGGCTGATGGTTCTCAGTTACTTTAACCTAGAGGCTAATGAGACTTTTTTCCTCTTAAAAACTCAGGAAAATATATTTTACTATTTAAAAATAATACAAATATTTTAGATGTTTGGCTTATATTTTCAAAGGTGATGTGGTTTTTGTGGCCTCAGTGTTTGGGCACACAACTTAAGACACCTTAAGGGCCTGATTTTGAGAGCACGTGCTCCTCTTTTTCTGAAAATCTGACCCCCGTTAAGGTGTTAGCCACCCTAACGCTGCAGAGATAAACCACTAGTCACTTTTGAAAATGAAAGTCTTTTGTTTTTCTCATCCTTCTTTTCATTTGTACAACTTTAATTGCAGAATTTTCAGAAATGACCAAGTGACTTAGAAGCACAAGTCTCACAGACTTTCAATGTAAATTGTGCTGCTAAACCTCTTAGGTGCTTTGGAAAAATCCCACCCTAGATGGTTAGTTCAGAATGTGTTTTTATTCCTGTCTCTATTTTAGAAATAAAGATGTAATTGATACTGGTGCAACACAGAATGATTCCAGTCTTGATCCCACAGAAGTCAATAGGCCAAATTCCTTGATTATGCCACCTTTACTTACCCAGAGTATATAAGTAGTCTGATTTTCAAAAGTGCCAACCAACAAGAAGATCTTATTGAAGTCCTTATTAGAGTCCTTTGGTGTTCAGCACCTCTGATAGGCCACTTCAGGAGTCTAAATTCAGATTTCAGAGCCTAACTTCAGGCTTCTTTTTTTGAAAATCTTTGCCCAAAATTTTGTATACACATATTGGAATTTTTATTTTACTAGATACCACTATATCTAACCATTGTCCTATGAACCTCAGCCAGTTTCGCAGCTCCCATTGGCCAGGAACCAAGGCCAATGGGAGCTGTGGGGGCAGTGCCTGTGGTTGCAGGTGGTGCCTGTGGCCGGGGGCCACATGCAAAGCCCTCTGGCTGCCCCTCTGCCTAGGAGCCGGAGGGACATGCTGCCACTTCCTGGGAGCTGTGCAGACTTCCTCCGTCCCTGGGAAATGCCAGGGCCGCCTGAGATCAGCGCTGCCCGGAGCCCACACTCTGAATGCCTTCCCACTCCGCAGTCCCCTACTCCAGCCCTGAGCCTCCTCCTGCACTCTGAATCCCTTGGCCCCAGATTGGAGCCCCCTCCCGCAACCCCAAACATCTCATCCCAGAGCCCATACCCCCAGCTGGATCCCTCACCTGCTCCCACAACACAAACCTCTGCCCCAGCCGAGTGAAAGTGAGTGAGGGTGGGGGACAGTGAGCAACGGGGTGGGGGGAGATGGAGTGAGCAGGGGTGGGGCCTTGGAGAAGGGGTGGAGCAGGTGCAGGGCAAGGGTATTCAGTTTTCTGAACTTAGAAAATTGGCAACCCTATGCACAGTACATAACACAATCACGCCCAAATCTTGACCGGGGCCTCTGTGCACTCTTGTAATACAAAAGTTAAATAAAACTATATTATGAAATCTACAAAATCCAGGATAATGAATAACCCGTTAAAGTGATCAGATACTATGATCATAAGCAAAGTATAATTCTAGGTAAATAGACAGGTTCTTCTTTAATTCTCTCCTTCATTCTTTTGAAATTAGATACTGGAGATGTAGGTCCTGATCCAACAATTGACTTGAGAATATGCTCAATTTGAAACATGTGAATAATCTCAATCAATTCCATAAGATTACTCCCATGGTAAAATGCTCTGAAGGATCGAGGCCTTAATCCTTGATGGTTCATTTCCTGTGGTGTGTTTGTATTAGAGTTTAAGGTTGAAGTATGACATGTCCAGAGTATCTTAATTCCATACAACCTGCCTCAGAAAAATCCTCCATATCTTTTGGCTCAGAACAATCTCAAACCAAGATCTATTGACACAGTGCAGCCAAGAGGATATGAGCACCATCATTGCCAAGAGGCGTTGGAGATGGACTGGCCATGTGCTTCGGATGGAAACTGATCCCCTCCAGAGTAGCAATAAGATGGACACCTGAGGGCAAGTGAAAATGAGTCTGCCAGAAAACAACATGGCTAAGAGCTGTGGAAGCCAAGCTGGAAAATCTGGGGCACAGCTGGGGAACCATTGAAACTTGCCAGAAACAGACAGGAGTGGAGAAGCTTCGTCGCTGCCCTAAACACCAGAGGCATAATGGGAACATGATGATGACTTATATATACAAAACATACATATATACATAGATCTTACATTAAAAGATCCTATGGAACAATATGAACAACCACATGTGAGATCATGTCAAAAAATTGTATAATCAGAAGTTACAGAATGTTCTCTTGCAAGTCTCCAAGCTGTGAGTACAGAGCCATGCAATGTTGCTGCTGACTCCAGGCTGAACATTTATCAATTGTATTTTGCAAAAGATTCTTCATGTAGTTCAGCTCTTGCTCAAAGCAGATTCAATAAGCTATCTCTTCTGAAAATTTCATCCCTCTCACTCTCTTAGTACTTAAATAGCCCCTATCACTGTAGTATCTCAGCATCCTTCTGTTGGGTCAAACTGGTTATTTATATAAATGGGAACTGCTGCTGCTTTTTCTGATTAGTTATGTTACACTGGGGGGAGGGATAGCTCAGTGGTTTGAGCATTGGCCTGTTAAACCCTAGGTTGTGAGCTCAATCCTTGAGGGGGCCACTTAGGGATCTGGAGCAAAAATCTGTCTGGGGATAGGTCCTGCTTTGAGCAGGGGGTTGGACTTGAGGTCCCTTCCAACCTTCATGTTCTATGATTATTACATGCAGGACTGTGTGATATAGATTTTGTGAATGATGTATTGCATCCTAGCTCAGGTGAAGTGTCACAAGTGACAGGAAGCAATCCATGATGAAGTAGTACAAAATGGTAAAATGGCCATCAAAGGAGAAGGCTGAAATTTAAAACTACAAACACTGTTCTGTGGATCAAGTATCCAAATCAGTCATAATCTCACAATCTTTTCTCAACAGAAGCAGAGAGAATAAAATGGAGAGAATAGTCCAGCTAGCATTTTATTATTTCCTTTTTTAATGTTGGAATAGTGTTTTTGTTACTATTCAATTCTTTAAGGATTTAGAATTTTGTAATCCTGAATTATATTTGTGATAGATGAAAATAGACAATAAAGGGAGTGGAATAAACTTTGTCAATAAATAACAATCCCCATACCATATTTGCACTTGAATGAAATTTTATAAGTATGTGATATCTATCATAATATCTGACTCTCAGAATACATTAGGATTGTCATAAATATGAACAGATATGGAGATAGAAAATTGTCTGAAAAATTTAAGGAATAATGATAAACCTCAAGGATAGAGTTGCAGTGGGAGAGGTGTCTAAAGGAGGTACTCCCAAGATCTGTGTAAGATCTGCTCTTACTGATTCATTAATGATATAAAAGACAGTGAAAACCGTTTAATGCAATTTGCCTATGATATGAAATAGGGAGAAATTGCAAATACCAGGGAGGGCAAAGAAAACTAGAGAGAGGTCCTAGATATATTCAAAATATGGACAGAATATAAATATCTTGGAAAATGCAAGCTAACAAACAGGATTGAGGTTGGGGTGGGAGGAGATTTAGTTAAAAAGCCCCAGAATCTATAGGGGAAAAAACATGGAAACCAGTAATGCCAAAAGTGGCTTTGAAAGGACATTAGACTGTATGAGGTTTAGATCCAGTAAGAGTTTTCCTGTCTTGCTTACAACACTCCTGCTAATACATCCCAGAATGATGTTCGCTTTTTTTGCAACAGTGTTGACTCAGATTTAGCTTGTGATCCACTATGATCCCCGATCCCTTTCTGCAGTACTCCTTCCTAGGCAGTCATTTCCCATTTTGTATGTGTGCAACTGAGTGTTCCTTCTGAAGAGGAGTACTTTGTATTTGTCCTTATTGAATCTCAGCCTACTTACTTCAGACCATTTCTCCCATTTGTCCAGATCATTTTGAATTTTAATCCTATCCTCCAAAGCATGTGCAGCCCCTCTCAGCTTGGTATAGTCTGCAAACTTTATAAGGGTACTCTCTATACCATTATCTAAATAATTGATGAAGATATTGAACAGAACCTGACCCAGAACTGATCCCTGTGGGACTCCACTCATCATGCCCTTCCAGCTAGACTCTGAACCACTGATAACTACTCTTTGGGAATGGTTTTCAAACCAGTTATGCACCCACCTTATAGTCGCACCATGTAGGTAGTATTTTCCTAGTTTGTTTATGAGAAGGTCATGCGAGACAGTATCAAAAGCCTTAAGTTAAAAGTCAAGATATACCACATCTACCACTTCCCCCCATCCACAAGACTTGTTACACTGTCAAAAAAACGCTACTAGGTTGTTTTGACATGATTTGTTCTTGACAAATCCATGCTGACTGCCACTTATCACCTTATTATCTTCTAAGTGTCTGCAAATTGATTGCTTAATTATTTGCTCCATTATGTTTCCGGGTACTGAAGTTAAACTGACTGGTCTGTAATTCCCTGTGTTGTCCTTATTCCCCTTTTTATAGATTGGCCTTATATTTGCCCTTTTCCCATCCTCTGAAATCTACCCCATTTTCCATGACTTTTCAAAGATAATTGGTAATGGTTTAAATAGCTCCTCAGTCACCTTCTTGAGTATTCTAGGATGTATTTCATCAGGCTCAGGTGACTTGAAAACATCTAACTTGTCTAAGTAATTTTTAACTTGTTCTTTCCCTATGAGCTTACCTCATTTTCACTGGCATTCATTAAGTTACATGTCGAATTGGTACTAAACTTTTTGTTGAAAACTGAAACACAAAAGTCACTTCTGCCATTTCCACATTTTCTGTTATTGTTTTCCCCTTCTCATTGAGTAACGGGCCTACCCTGTCCTTGGTCTTCCCCTTTCTTCTAATCTATTTGTAGAATGTTTTCTTGTTACCCTTTATGTCTCTAGCTAGTTTAATTTTGTTTTGTGCCTTGACCTTTCTAATTTTGTCCCTATATGCTTGTGTTAATTGTTTATATTCATCCTTTGCAATTTGACCTATTTTCCACTTTTTGCAGGACTCTTTTTTGAGTTTCAGATCATTGAAGATCTCCTGGTCAAGCCACAGTAGTCTCTTGCCATACTTCCTATCTTTTCTATGCAGTGGGATAGTTTGCTCTTATGCCCTTAACAATGCCTCTTTGAAAAACTGCCAACTCTCTTGAAATGTTTTTCCCCTTAGACTTTCTTCCCATAGGATATTACCTACCAACTCCCTGAGTTTGCTAAAGTCTGTCCTCTAGAAATCAATTTTCTTTATTGTGCAGTTTCCCTCCTGCTGTTCCTTAGAATCATGAACTCTATCATTTCACGATCACTTTAATCCAAGCTGCCTTCCACTTTCAAATTCTCAACCAGTTTTTCCCTATTTGTCAAAAAAAACAAAAACAAAAACAAAAACAACCCACCCTTCCTATCTACCTAGGTCTGTGGGAAATGCACCTGGGATATTTAGTTCAATTGTGGGTACTGTATTACCAGAAAGATAATGATAACTGGACTGTTTTCAGAGAAGAACAAACTAAAATCAAGGCAGTGAAGGGACTGATTTAACAAGAGAGATTTAGAGCTCAATCCTGCAAGGTGCTGAGTGCCCTCATCAAAGTAGGCAATGAAGCACGTGATTAAATTTAAGCATATGAGTAACTCCACTGATGTCAATAAGGCTACTCATGTGTTTAAAGTTAATCATATACTCATGTACTTTGCTGGTTTGAAGCCAGAGTTTTCAGCTTCTTGCAGAACACCCTAAAAGAACTCAATTCATATAGCTTTTCTATACAATGATTATGTCAATGTATCACCTGAAGGAAAGAGGCATGATAACAGACAACACATAATTAAAGGGTGTAAACACCCAGGAATGGTTGAATTATTTAATATAGTATATAGAGTTAGAAGTATGGCTAATAAGATGATATTAAGAAAGGGAAAAATTGGGCTGAATATCAAGAAAAGCTTCCTGATAGAGCTAGTTGGCTGTGAAATAATCACCCAAGGGAGACTATGTGCATGCATTGTAAACTCTCTGGGGCAGGCAATGTGTGACTGGGTGCATGGATGGTGACTAATATATTGTGTGTACTACTGGAATAAAAGCTATTAATAAATAAATAAATCATAATAATAAATAATAATAAATAAACATAAATAATCATAATTATTATCATCAAGTGGTGGAAGACTCCCCCATTAGGTCCTGCCATGCGGGCAGGGGACTGGACTCGATGACCTTTCGAGGTCCCTTCCAGTCCTAGAATCTATGAATTAGGATATTTAACAGTAGGCTGCATAAAACACTACAGTAGGAAAAGTTCCTGCTCTTCTGCAGGAAGATGAGCTCATAGATCTTTTCCATCACTGATGTCTATATGTCTGAAAGATAGTTTCATACCCATTCTCAAGCATGCAGTATCTAATATTAATAGTGCATGGGGAACTTTTTCCTTAATCACTTTCAGTCAGTAAATGTGGCAGATAATTTAGATGTTTATGTAATTGATGCAAGAAAGCAGCCAGATGTAGTTCTGTTATCTAAAATAGGGACCCAAACCTAACATTTTTCTGTATTAAATACCATGTCTGGATTAAGTTACAGTCATACATGATAGGCTATACATTTCAGAAAAAGAAACAGAGTCTGAGCCAGAAGGCGCAAGCTACCCAAAATGTAGGAAGTGCACTTATTTGCTTCCTACAATGAACTATCATTGTCCTCCATTTCCCCTATACAAAAAAGAAGTGATACAGTTCTGGTTGAAAGACTATACTCAAAGAGCAGTATCCCTGGTTCCCTGCCAAACTGGGAGGATGGATTTAGTGGGGTCCCACGGGTCAGTCCTGGGTCTGGTACTATTCAGTATTTTCATTAATGACTAGAGTAATGGAACAGAGAGTATGCTTATAAATTCATGGATGACACCAAGTGGAAAGCACTTTGGAGGACAGAATTAGAAGTCAAAACAATTTTGATCAGTTGGAGAATTGGTCTGAAATCAACAACATGAAATTCAATAAAAGCAAGTGCAGAGTATTTCACTTAGGAAGGAAAAAATCAAAACACACAACTATAAAATTGGGAATAATTAGATAGGCAGTAGTACTGCTGAACAGTATCTGGGGATTATTGAGGGTGCAGGAACAAACCATCCTGATGTGCAGAAAGAATAGCAAATATGGCAGGTGATCAACTTGTCATAACAGAGAAATCTTTGGTGAGCTTAAACACAAAAAGGAAGCTTACAAGAGTGGAAAATTGGACAGATGACTAGGGAGGAGTAAAAAAATGTTGCCTGAGCATGCAGGAGTGTAATCGGGAAAGCCAAAGCACAATTGGAGTTGCAGCTAGAAAGGGATGTGGAGGATAACAAGAAGGGTTTCTACAGGTATGTTAGCAACAAGAAGAAGGTCAGGGAAAGTCCCACACCAGCATCAACTTCCTGGATACTACAGTTAGCTTGTAAAATTGAACCCTACAAATGACTATATACAAGGAACCCACCAATCACCACACTTAACTTTCACAGATCCAGTAACCATCCCAGACACACCAAAAAATCTGTTATCTACACCCAGGCACTCAGATACCACAGAATTTGCTCTAAAGAAAAAGTCTGGGATATACTATATTTGATGGGGATCACATCCTGAAAGAAATATTTCCGGAAGCTCCTCTGTTGGCCTTAAACAACCACCCAACCTTGCCAAGCTAATCATCAGAAGCAAGCACCACACAGACCAGAACACACCAACTCAAAGTGGCACCAGATGCTGCCAGAACAATGGATGACAAACCTGATGCTATGTTTCCACTGCTAATATTATCAATACCCCCCCACCCCAACACACCTTTCAATATTCTTAGATACTACTCATGAATATCACAACATGTGGTATATTTCATCCAGTGGCCCAATAACTACTATGTGCATGAAACCAGACAATCAATACGCTCTCAAATAAACTCATACAGAAAAAATGATAAAAGACAAAAATACCATATCAATCATGGGCAAACATTTTTCACAAAGTGATCACTCTGATCTTTCAATACTTTTCCTCACAGGAAACTTAGCCAACACCTTCAAAAGGTGAGCCTCAGAACATAAATTCATCACTCTGCTAGAAACCAAAACCACAGTATTAATATGGACACTGGTTTTATGACTCATTACAACAATTTGTAATATACTGACTGACACCCTTAATTGTTCACTTCAAATCCTTTATGCATAGAAATCTAACCCTCAATTGCCCAGTTTATTTCTAGTGACCACTTCCAACATGTGCTTCCACTTAACAATCTGTCCCAATTTATATTTAGCTCTACTTACTTCCCCAGACCTGAAGAAGAGCTCTGTGTAACTCAAAAGCATGTCCCTTCCACCACCAAAAATTGATCCAACAAAAGATATTATCTCATCCACCTTGTCTCTCTCATATCCTGGGACTAACATGTCTACAACAATACTGTAAACAAATATATTGAGGTCTGTTATAAAGAGGATGGTGATCAATTGTTTTCCATGTTCACTTTCGGTAGGACAAAATAGTGGTCTTAATTTGCAACAAGGGAGATTTAGAATTTCCTAATATCTAACCTTTCTAACTATAAGGATAGCTCAGCTCTGGAATAGACTTCTAAGGGAAGTTGTGGAATGCGCATCGTTGGAAGTTTTTAAGAACAGGTTGGACAAACACCTGTAAGGGATGGTCCTGTCTCAATGCAGGGGACTTGACTCAATGATTTCTTCAGATCCCTTCCAGCCCTACATTTCTATGATTCTATATTCTTCTGCAGAAAGAAACAGCTCATTGAACACACAATGGGTTATATATATATATTCAAAGTGGTGCTTTAGCCATATTATTCTCACTGAAGATAATGAGAACCACGTGGCTAGATCCCTGCTTACAACTCGGAAAACTTTCCCCAGTGGTTCTACATACCATGAAAAAAATGTTAAATATTAAAACATTGTGGCTTTAAGCCTAAGCATAAAACACATCCCAGTCAAGTAAAGTTTTTCAAAGCAATCAATACAAATACTATGGGCAGGTCTTCACTACCTGCTGGATCGGTGGGTAGTGATCAATCTATCGGGGGTCAATTTATTGCATCTAGTGTAGATAAAATCGATCCCCGATCGTGCTCCCCGTTGACTCCGGAACTCCAGCTCACGAGAGGCGGAAGCAGAGTCGATGGGGGAGCAGCAGTGGTTGACTCGCCGCCATCCTCACGGCCAGGTAAGTCAATCTAAGATACGCCGACTTCAGTTAAGCTATTCGTGTAGCTGAAGTTGTGTATCTTAGGTCGACCCCCCCGCTACTGTAGACCTAAGCTATAACTGTGTAAATTTTCTTCTTTGGCTATCCCTCAATGTGAGGATGATGTCTGCCAAGGGGGTTCATTGGTGGGTTTTTATGTAGGTGAGAATCCAATTTGTGCCCTGCAGATTTTCCCACAGAAGTGACAGGTGTAATCTTGGAGGAGACATAGCTGTTGGCTGGACTGTTGTGCCCTTTTTTTCCTCCTTTGTCACTTCTCTGTCTCATGAGCATGTCTGTTCTCCTCAAAGTGAGCTGCAGCTTGGTGTATGATGTGGTGCCGCTGTGTCCTGCTCCGCGCCGAATCCTCCCAGTTTGTTGGGTTGATGCCTCCCTTTTTAAGGTGTACTTTCAGTATGTCTTTGAAGTACTTCCACTACCCTCCGTGAGCCCTTCTTCCCTGACTTAATTGAGAGAAAAGTACTTGCTTTGGGAGGCGAGTGTCAGGCTGTGGCGGGGTGAAGACTCACTGGTACGGCACCTCCTGCTGGTCGTCTAGGGAATTAGCTCTTCCCAGCCCAGAGCACCCTCTGCACCCCAGTGCCCTTTGCCCAGGGGATCTGCCCCAGCAGTAACCTACAATCTGGGTCTCCCACCCAGGGGAACCCCCAACCCTCTATCCCCACCTTGCCTCAGTGGCTACTGCCAGTCACCATCTAGCCCCCCACTCACTGGGGCAGACTGCAGTCTGTAAACCACTCATCATCGGCAACGGGGGTTGGACCTGCTGCCTCTGCCTATTTCTAGGCTGCCCCTCTGCAGCCCTAGTACTCTTTTGTGGGCCCTTAACTCAGCCTGCAGCCTGGGGCTTTGCTAGGCTGGAGCTCCCCAGTTCCCTTTGCCCTTCCCCAGCACTGCTCCAGTCTAGTAACCCCCCTCAGCTTCCCAGGCAGCCAGGTCCTTCTCTCTCTACAGAGCTAGAGAGTGTCCCAGTCTCTGGTCCTCAGCCCCCTTATAGGGCCAGCTGTTTGGGGCGTGGCCCCATCTGTGGCTGCTTTCCTCCAATAAGCCTAGCTTTTCCCCGTGCCACAGCCCTCTCCAGGGCTGCTTTTAACCCCTCTTTATTGGAGAGGGGCAGCCGCCCCACTACACAGGCATACATACACAGTGGCCAGCCCAGCAGAGTTGATGTTTCATGACCTGCACTTCTGTACTGCTGATGTTGGCTGCAGACTTTGACTCTCTCAGGGAACAGATGGGCAGGATCCCCTGGGAGAATAACATGAAGGGCAAAGGGGTCCAGGAGAGCTGGCTGTATTTTAAAGAATCCTTATTGTGGTTGCAGGAACAAACCATCCCGATGTGTAGAAAGAATAGTAAATATGGCAGGCGACCAGCTTGGCTAAACAGTGAAATCCTTGCTGATCTTAAACGCAAAAAAGAAGCTTACAAGAAGTGGAAGATTGGACAAATGACCAGGGAGGAGTATAAAAATATTGCTCAGGCATGCAGGAGTGAAATCAGGAAGGCCAAATCACACTTGGAGTTGCAGCTAGCAAGAGATGTTAAGAGTAACAAGAAGGGTTTCTTCAGGTATGTTAGCAACAAGAAGAAAGTCAAGGAAAGTGTGGGCCCCTTACTGAATGAGGGAGGCAACCTAGTGACCGAGGATGTGGAAAAAGCTAATGTACTCAATGATTTTTTTGCCTCTGTCTACACGAACAAGGTCAGCTCCCAGACTGCTGCACTGGGCAGCACAATATGGGGCGAAGGTGACCAGCCCTCTGTGGAGAAAGAAGTGGTTCGTGACTATTTAGAAAAACTGGACGTGTACAAGTCCATGGGGCCGGATGTGCTGCATCTGAGGGTGCTAAAGGAGTTGGCGGATGAGATTGCAGAGCCATTGGCCATTATTTTTGAAAACTCATGGCGATCGGGGAGGTCCCGGATGACTGGAAAAAAGCTAATGTAGTGCCCATCTTTAAAAAAGGGAAGAAGGAGGATCCGGGGAACTACAGGCCAGTCAGCCTCACCTCAGTCCCTGGAAAAATCATGGAGCAGGTCCTCAAGGAATCAATTATGAAACACTGAGAGGAGAGGAAAGTGATCAGGAACAGTCAGCATGGATTCACCAAGGGGAAGTCCTGCCTGACTAACCTAATTGCCTTCTATGATGAGATAACTGGCTCTGTGGATGAGGGGAAAGCAGTGGACATGTTATTCCTTGACTTTAGTAAAGCTTTTGATATGTCTCCCACAGTATTCTTGCCAGTATGTTAAAGAGGTATGGGCTGGATGAATGGACTGTAAGGTCGATAGAAAGCTGGCTAGATCATCGGGCTCAACAGGTAGTGATCAATGGCTCCATGTCTAATTGGCAGCCGGTTTCAAGCGGAGTGCCCCAACGGTTGGTCTTGGGGCCGGTTTTGTTTAATATCTTTATTAATGATCTGGAAGATGGTGTGGACTGCACTCTCAGCAAGTTTGCAGATGACACTAAACTAGGAGGCGTGGTAGATACACTAGAGGGTAGGGATCGGATACAGAGGGACCTAGACAAATTAGAGGATTGGGCCAAAAAAAAACCTGATCAGGTTCAACAAGGACAAGTGCAGAGTCCTGCACTTAGGACGGAAGAATCCCATGCACTGCTACAGACTAGGGACTGAATGGCTAGGTAGCAGTTCTGCAGAGAAGGACCTAGGGGTCACAGTGGACGAGAAGCTGGATATGAGTCAACAGTGTGCTCTTGTTGCCAAGAAGGCTAACGGCATTTTGGCCTGTATAAGTAGGGGCATTGCCAGTAGGTCGAGGAACGTGATCGTTCTCCTTTATTCGACATTGGTGAGGCCTCATCTGGAGTACTGTGTCCAGTTTTGGGCCCCACACTACAAGAACGATGTGGAAAAATTGGAAGGAGTCCAGCGGAGGGCAACAAAAATGATTAGGGGTCTGGAGCACATGACTTATGAGGAGAGGCTGAGGGAACTGGGATTGTTTAGTCTCCAGAAGAGAAGAATGAGGGGGGATTTGATAGCAGCCTTCAACTACCTGAAGGGGGGTTTCAAAGAGGATGGAGTTCGGCTGTTCTCAGTGGTGGCAGATGAGAGAACAAGGAGAAATGGTCTCAAGTTGCAGTGGGGGAGGTCTAGGTTGAATATTAGGAAACACTATTTCACTAGGAGGGTGGTGAAGCACTGGAATGCGTTACCTAGGGAGGTGGTGGAGTCTCCTTCCTTGGAGGTTTTTAAGGCCCAGCTTGACAAAGCCCTGGCTGGGATGGTTTAGTTGGGAATTGGTCCTGCTTTGAGCAGGGGGTTGGACTAGATGACCTCCTGAGGTCCCTTCCAACCCTGATATTCTATGATTCTATGATTCTATAGAACACTGATGCAAGTGCATTGGTCTTCCCAGCTGATCCTGAGAATCCCCCTGAGGCAGTCCTGCTGGAACCACTCCAGCCACTTGAGATGTCCTCATAGGTTACCCAGGTGTCACACCCATACAGGAGGGTGGGGATGAAAATTGCCTTGTAAACCAATATCTTGGTGCCTATTTGCAGATCCCTATCATTGAAAACTCGTTTGAGTAGTCTTCCAAAGGATGAGCTGGCACAGCAGATCCTGTATTCAATTTCTGTGTCAATGCTGGCTGTTTGGAAGAGGTGGTTGCCAAGGTATTGAAAATGGTCCACATTTTCCAAGGGTTCTCTGCTGATGGTGATTTGTGGAGTACGAAGAGTAGTTTGTGCAGGTGAAGGTTAGTAGAGTACCTTGGTTTTCCCGATGTTGAGAGAGAGACCCAGGCTGTGATAGGAATCTGCGGAAAGGTTTAGGGTACTTTGCAGATCTGCCTCTGTGTGTGTGAGAGAATGACAGTCATCTGCATAGTGAAGGTAGTGATGCCAATTTTCGTGACCTTAGAGTTTGTTTGGAGATGTCGGAGATTGAAAAGTTGACTGGCTCTGGGAGGGGGCTCAGGTCTTGGGGTTAGGGTGTGGCCTCCTGCCGAGCAGCACTTACCTCCAGCAGCTCCCGGTCCGTGGGAGAGTGTGACTGCTGCTAAAGCAGGCTCCCTGCCTACCCTGGCCCCATGCCATTCCTGGACAGTGCCAACGTGCCCTTGTGGCTCCTGGTTGGTGCAAGAGGCTCGTGGTGCCACATGCTGCCCCTCCCTGCAAGCACCGCCCCCGCAACACCCGTTGGTCACAGCTCCCTGTTTCCGACCAATGGGAGCTGCGGGGGCTGTGCTTTCTGGCAGGAGCAGCGCACTGAGGGAGACCCCTCCCCACCCCAGGGGCCACGGGGCCATGATGGCCACCTCTAGGAGCAGTGTGGGGCACGGGCAGGCAGGGACCCTGTCTTAGCAGTAGCCCCTACTGCACTGCTGGAAATTGCGATTGACTGGGAGATTCTTTAGGATCGACCAATCGATCGTGATCGACTGGTTAGTGACTACTGCTCTAAGCCGTTGCACAGAATGGTGGCAGTCATCCCATCATGGAGCAGTCTGATGATGGAAATGAATTTCTGTGGATAGTCAAACCAACACAGCACCTTCCATAGGGCCTCACGATTGATAGAGTCAAAGGCCTTCGTTAGATCGATGAATGCCATGAACAGTTCCTGCTGTTGCTCTCTGCACTTCTCCTGAATCTGTCGGGCCATGAATATCATGTCAGTTGTGCCTCGGGATGGCCTGAAGCCTCACTGTGATTTGGGGAAGAGTTCCTCAGCAAGGCACTGTGTAAATATACAATTGCAAACTGATGGAAACAGTAACAAACATCTATTGTTATCTTAATTTAGAGACATGCTACCTTCCTATTGTGTGTGCGTTACTCAGCCAAGACACAAGATGGTCTGTCTTACATCAATCTCCCATGCCTATTCGCTTTATCTTATAGTACTGAAAAGCACAGTATTCAAATAGTAATTGAGACTATAGGAGTTAGAAAGGGAAAATATCATCCAGTTTTTTACTTTACATAGGTAGCACCTTTTTCCTCAGGATGGGACATACCAGATAAAAAGAACAAAGTGAGACAACCTGGCCTTCATATGGATATTTAGAGAAATGAAGGAGATGCACATAAATCCATATTCTAGGGGAGATGTACATATTGGTGGAGGGAGATCAGTGGATGCAACATGAATCTACCTCTCATTGCGATGTGAAGAGGCATCTTTTGGTGACCTCATCGTATATGGTGAATATATTGGGTTGTATTACACACTTTAAATCTCACTGTTCTTAAGGCCCTGGAAGGGAAAGACACCTGGGAACCTCCTCTCTGCTTTGCACTTTCCCCCTTCCATTGTAGAATGTAACAAATACATAGGTCAAAACAGATGACCAAGCTTAATGTGATTAAAACAAATTATTTAAACACAGTTATATATTCCACCTAAAGCCAGTTTGTAGTGTGGCATTTGAGCCATTCAAAAGGGAAAAATAAAAGACAACAATAAAGTCTGAAATAGAGAAGGCAGAAATAAACCTCAAAATTTCAGTACGGAAATCTGCCATACAGTCTGAAGATACCAAAAGAGACACAAAGGCCTGGTCTACACTGGGGGGCAGGGGGGGAATTGACCTAAGATACGCAATTTCAGCTCCGAGAATAGTGTAGCTGAAATCAACGTATCTTAGGTCAACTTTACCTCACGTCCTCACGGCGCGGGATTAACTGCCGCCCCTCCCCCATCGACTCTGCTTCCACTTCTTGCCGTGGTGGAGTACAGGAGTCGACAGGGAGTTCGATCGGGGAGCGATTTATCGCATCTACACTAAACGCGATAAATCGATCCCTGATAGATCAATCACTAACTGCCAATCTGGCAGGTAGTGTAGACGTACCCAAAATGAAACTGGATGATTCTTTTGCAACAAAACTTGAAAACTGAATGAATTCCCATGATGTTGAGTTTCATTGTAAATTCAAACCTCAGACCTGGTTTACTAAGGTTCACGAACTATCAGTGAATCTAGACTGAGTTTTAGGTTAGCCAAGGTTAAGTTTGGAATGTATGGATTGGATGGTTTTGAATGGAAATTCAGTGTTTTCCCATAGGTTTGACCTAAAATCAGGCATGACATGGTGGCTGGTTTTTGCTGTGTTTGTCTTGATTTCGGTTGAATCTGAAAATCAAAGAGAAACTTGTACTGCATATCCACATGATTCAGAACCATGAAAAGATCACACAAAGTTCTGCAAATCAAACAGTTGCATTCTATAAAGCTTTACCAAAGAATTCAAAGTCCTGTTTTTAAAAATCAGGCCTTCATTGTACATCCTATTTTCTATATACACTTCATGTATATGTTTGCAAAGCAGGCTTCTGGATATGCACATGGACAAACAGATGTTTTTCTGGTCTTGTGTATGTGTATACAAATGCTTGATTTGTGTGCACTAATTTGGTACGAGTAACAGAGAGTCCTGTGGCACCTTTAAGACTAACAGATGTATTGGAGCATAAACTTTCGTGGGTGAAGTGGGTATTAGTTAGTCTTAAAGGTGCCACAGGACTCTCTGTTGCTTTTTACAGATCCAGACTAACACGGCTACCTTCTGATACTTGGTATGAGTGTGCACCAAAAGCATACATAGATCTTGAATATATACTTTATGGACCCAAAGACAATGGGACTCTGGGTTGGAGTTCTCTTTGCAGGATAAGCTCCCTGAAATTTTCACCTGTTAGTGGATATGAATTAACATTTTTGCAGAATAGTGCAACTGTTGGCTATCAGTCATTCCTTTCAGTGACATCTTAATGAACTAAAAGTTTAATTTTCATATGTATATGGACTCAATACATCATTTGAAAAGCTTTATTCACATATTTAATGCACATCTGACTGTACAAAGGTTTGTAATCCCCTTGCAGCATAGTGTTCACAATATAAACCACAAGTGATGCTTTAGTGATTTGCCATGTAATGTTATCAGAGAGCTACGCTGAATTGTCTACGTCCAGGTGAGTGCATTTTATTGTTTGCAATTCCCTTTGTTTAAAATTTAATGATCTCCATGTATCTGTGTCCTACTACTATGCTATTCCCTCCCTGCTTTGGTTTGGAAAGGAAAACTGCCTGTTGATCAATCCTTTTGCTGGCTCTTATTAATAAATGTGCTGGCTTTTAATTTTGAGTTCAAAATAAATGACTTTAGGAGTTTACAGTTTTAAAAATAGCACACTAAGTTTAAAAGTCTATGCAGCTGTATACTGAGAGATGTGGCAGGATGTGCTTTGATTTTACCACTGAGTTTTTACAGGCTTATTACACCACGGTGCACATGTAGTTTCTCATAATTACCACTACCGATTGTAAAATGCAGGTCTTTGTTCTGAAATTAGGCTTTTACAATGCATGTAATATAGGACATGAAATTAAACTGTACAGAAATTGGAGTCAGAGTTCTTTGAATTCTTGGTACATGCAATAAACTGGCATTCTGCAAAAAATAATGAAAAAGTCCACTTAGGCACCAAGTTAATGTCATGGGCTATGTACGTCTACACTACAAAAAATAGCTATGGGTCTAAAAATAGCATTTAAGATGTTCAGGCTCGGCCTGGATCCTGGGCTTTGAGACTCATCCCCATTGCTGGGTTTCAGAGCCTGTGCTCCAGTCTGAGCCTGAATGTTTACACTGCTATTTTTATCCTCGCAATGCAAGCCCCGCAAGAGCGAGTCAGTTGACCAAAGCTCTGAGACTCACTGCCACTGTTTTCTTTTTTGCAGTATAGACATAATGGAGACAACTCAGCCAAGTAAACAAATATAGTTATATTCATTTATTATTTGTGGGAGGGCTAGAAGTCAGTTCTGTTTCAGTACTATAGGTGGAATCCACCTTCACTCTCCTTCAATACATAGTTTAAAAACTCCTAGCGAGCTAAAACTGGAAACGTCCATGTATTTATATCTATTTGAGGGGGGAAGAGAGCAGGGGATAAACTTTTCCTATACATTCCCCCAGTGGTGTCAGCTGCTTCTCTTGAAAAGAATCCACCCCCCTTCTAGGAATCCAAAAAACTGTCTCATTCTCTCTCTCTCTGACATTTGGGGACTGCAGAAACAGTACTTGTGGGGGTAGGAGGGGAAGGGAACGTAATCAGATACTCAAAGAACCCAAAATATTCTTCCCTTGGAGGGACTTATTATGACTATGAAAAGGCAGGGTTGTGCGTGTATGTGTCCGTGTCTTAATCTCTATGGATCTTGAGAAATCATTTTCAAGTCCAATATACCCTAGGGTATCCAGAAGATTGCTACAGCTAACTCATCCATTATGTTTTTGCTATCATTTGCTCCCCAGAAATAGATTAATAGATTTTAAGGTCAGAAGTGACCATTATGATCTTCTAATGTGACCTCCTGCATAACATAGGCCATCCAATTTTTATATACAATCCCATGCTCTGGATTTCCCTAAAATGCCAACTGTCAAAAGCTGGGGCTGGGCAACAGGGTACGGATCATTCAAAATTACCCTATTCTGTCCATACTCTGGCACAAGACAGGATACTGGGCTAGATGGACCATTGGTCTGACCCAGTATGTTCTAAATATAGTTGTTCATTATTCCTTTTTACTTAAGGGTAGGAGTAGGAATTGAGGTATGGGAGTTAATGAAGCAAGGAGAAGAAATTTATTCTATAGATTTCAGATGGGAAATCTTCTGGTTGCTGAGGGAAGCATGCACTGCAATATGTTCATCCTCCACTCCAGACCAACACACATCACGAAGGCCTAAAGACCACCACAACGTATGCTCATATGAGCTGTTTTGCACTGGCTTCTTAGATTCGTAGATTCAAAGGACAGAAGGAACTACTGTGTTCATGTAGTCTAACCTCCTGTGTAACGCAGGTTATAGAAATTTCCCCAAATAATTTATGTTTCAACTATAACATCTCTTTTATAATAAAGATTGGCAACTTAAACAAAAATCCAGTGATGGAGAATCTACCAGGACCCTTGGTAAATTGTTCCAATGTTTAATTACCCTCACTGTTAAAAATGTATATTGTATTTACAGCTATTCGTCTAGCTACAATTTCCAACCACTGGATCTTGTTATACTTTTCTCTGTTACACTGAAGAGACCATTATCAAGTATTTGTTCTCCCTGCAGATACTTATAAACTGTGATCAAGTCACCCCTTAATCTTCTCTTGTGCTAAATAAATTGAGCACCTTGAGTATATCACTATAAGGCAGTGGTGGACAACCTCCCGCCTGTGAGCCGCACGTGGCACATCAGAGTAATCCGCTGGTGGGTCACGAGACAGTGTTTACATTGACCGCCTGCAGCTCCCAGTGGCTGGGAACAGCGAACCGCAACCACTGGGAGCTGTGGGTGGCTGTGCCTGTGGACAGTCAATGTAAACACTGTCTCGCAGCCCGCCAGCAGAGTACCCTGACATGGCGTGTGTGGCCCACGGGCCACAGGTTGCCCACCACTGCTATAAGTCATATTTTCCGATCCTTTAATCATTCTTGTGGCTCTTCTCTCAACCCTCACGAGTTATCGACATCCTGGTGGACACCAGAACTGGACACAGTATTCCAGTAGCAGTCATGCCATTCCATATAGAATTAATATAACCTAATTACTCCTACTTGAGATTTCCCTGTTTATGCATCCAAGGACTGCACTAGGCCTTTTGACAACAGCATCACACAGGGAGCACAATTAACCACCATGACCCCCAAATCTTTCCAGAGTCACTATTTCCTAGGATACTATCCCCCTTCCTGGAAGTATGACCTAGATTCTTTGTTCCTAGATGTAGACATTTACATTTGTCCATGTTAAAAACATATTGTTTGTTTGTGCCCAGCTCTCTAAGCGATCTGGATCACACTGTACAGTGACCTGTCCTCATCATTATTTACCAGTTGCCCAGACATTGTGGCATCTGTAAACTTCTTCAGTGGTGATTTTGTTTACTTCCAGGTCACTGATACAAAATTGTAAACAGCATAGTGCTAGGAATCAATCCCTGTGGGACCCCACTAGAAACACACCCACTCGATGAGGATTCCCCATTTACAATTACTTTTTGAGACCCAGTTAGCCAGTTTTTAATCTATTTAATGTAAGCCATATTAATTTTGTGTTGTTCTAATTTTAATCAAAATATTGTACAGTACCAAGTCAAATGCCTTACAGAAAATTAAGTATATAACATCAGCCCTATTTTATATTACCATCTTTAAACTTTTTATTAATCAGGTTCCATATTAGCTTCTCAATTTTCTTGCTTGGGATCGTGGTCAGCCATATACTTACTTGGGTTGTCCCCTTTATTCTTTTAAAATATTGACAGAGTATTAGTTTTATTCCAGTCTTCTGAAACTTCTACAATGTTCTAAGAGTCATTTAAAGGAATTAACATTAACAGTCTAACAAACTTCTTGGCCAACTCTTTTAAAACTCTTGAATGCAAATTATCCAGACTTCCCAATTTTAAAAATGTCTAATTGGGACATTGGTGGGAAAATGGAGGATACTCTGCCTAAACACCGTTCCTTTCACTAATTTGTGGAACTTTCTATGAACGTGTCTGCTCCTTTTCTTCCCTTCACATAGTACTACAGAAGACAGAGTTTACCCAGAGTTATTTGGCACATGCATTTTTGTACACACAGTTTTGAAAATCTGGCCCTTTCCCTGCAGGTAAGATTAATGGATTTCCTTTGTGTAGTTTTCTGGAAGTAAGGATTCAAAGCAATCAGGAAAATGCAGAGGGTTACTCCTGTACAGTTTTGTAGGTCATCACCTGTACAGATAGGACTTAGAATCAGTTTAGAATTTTTTTTTTTTTAAAATCTGGCTCATGTAGTTTGAAAAACTCAAAAACAGAAGAAAAATTGTTTTATTCCTGAACAGACCATTTTTTTATACAGAGGTCCTACATCAACTACATATCTGATCCCTAAGGGTTGGCCAGAAGATCATGGGAAAAAATGGGAAGGGGGGTTAGTTTAAAAATATAATTTAGGCCAGGGAGTTTTAATCCACTAGACCAAGGATCAGCAACCTTTGTCACGCGGCACGCCAGGGAAATCCACTGATGGGCCGGGATGGTTTGTTTACCTGTAGCATCCGCAGGTTCAGCCGATCGCAGCTCCCAGTGGCTGCGGTTCACTGTTTCCGGCCAATGGGGAGTGTGGGAATTGGCAGCCAGCACATCCCTCGGCCCGTGCCACTTCCTGCAGCCCCCATTGGCCGGGAACGGCAAATCGCGTCCAGTGGGAGCTGCGATCGGCCGAACCTCCGGATGCTGCAGGTAAACAAACCATCCCAGCCCATCAGTGGATTTCCCTGATGGGCCGCATGCCAAAGGTTGCTGATCCCTGCACTAGACCCAGGTGTGGAGAGGTCCTCAGCACATGGTCTTTCCTATTCTACATGGAAAAATCTTCCACCTCCATGGTGCTGCCTCTCTCCACCATTCCACCAGAGTCCTCAGACACCTACCTTAGCAGTTGGAGGAAAGGATAGACATGGGGTAGGAATGAGGTTATGCAGAACTTAGTCAGGAAAGATACAGATCGTTGTTTCTATATTTCTGCGTACTCCTCTCCCACAACAGGTCCTGGCGACACCTTCAACAGGGTACTCCCTGCATAACACAGCTTCAGTGATGTCATGATGCCAGCAGTCATAACCACTGTGGCAGCACAGGTCTTCTGTAGGTTAGGGGAAGACCCCTAAACCCTTTTTATTGGGGGGCAAATTCTGATGGGGGCGGGGATCTCCATGAGGGAGCGGATGATCTGACTCACTGCTGTTAATATGACCTCCAATATGGACAATTAAATATTTGACTGGATTTGACCTTTTTGTTCTAAACAGTTATCCCTGAATCTTATGGTACCTATTTGTGGGTCAGATCCAGTAAGGCAGGTGGAATTAGGTGACATCTTATATAACAGAACAAAATATGAAGTTTATCTATATAAGCTATATATATTTTATTATATCGCCCTCCTCCCAGCTACCATATGACTCTAGTTGTCTTAAGTCCTGATATTGCAATTTATAACACATTGGCAAACTGAGGCTCCCATTCACTTCAGTGGGGCTCCAGTTGGGCATAGCAGTCTGCATACATTTCACAACTTTCAGGATTATGGCTTTAGATTGCCAGCTCTTTGGGCAGGGCTCATAGAATCATAGGATATCAGGGTTGGAAGGGACCTCAGGAGGTCATCTAGTTCAACCCCCTGCTCAAAGCAGGACCTAATCTCCAACTAAATCATCCCAGCCAGGGCTTTGTCAAGCCTGACCTTAAAAACCTCTAAGGAAGGAGATTCCATCACCTCCGTAGGTAACCCATTCCAGTGCTTCACCACCCTCCTAGTGAAAATGTTTTTCCTAATATCCAATCTAAACCTCCCCCACTGCAACTTGAAATCATTACTCCTTGTTCTGTCATCTGGTACCACTGAGAACAGTCTAGATCCATCCTCTTTGGAACCTCCCTTCAGGTAGTTGAAAGCAGCTCTCAAATCCCCTCTCATTCTTCTCTTCTGCAGACTAAACAATCCCAGTTCCCTCAGCCTCTTCTCATAAGTCATGTGCTCCAGCCCCCTAATCATTTTTGTTGCCCACTGCTGGACTCTTTCCAATTTTTCCACATCCTTCTTGTAGTGTGGGGCCCAAAACTGGACACAGTACTCCAGATGAGGCCTCACCAATGTCCAATAGAGGGAAATGATTACGTCCCTCGATCTGCCGGCAATGCCCCTACTAATACAGCCCAAAATGCCATTAGTCTTCTTGGCAACAAGGGCACAATGTTGACTCATATCCAGCTTCTCTTCTACTGTAACCCCTAGGTCCTTTTCTGCAGAACTAGCCATTCAGTCCTTAGTCTGTAGCAGTGCATGGGATTCTTCTGTCCTAAGTGCAGGATTCTGCACTTGTCCTTGTTGAACCTCATCAGGTTTCTTTTGGCCCAATCCTCTAATTTGTCTAGGTCCCTCTGTATCCTATCCCTATCCTCCAGTGTATCTACCACTCTGCCCAGTTTAGTGTCATCTGCAAACTTGCTGAGAGTGCAGTCCACGCCATCCTCCAGATTATTAATGAAGATATTGAACAAAACCAGCCCCAGGACCAACTCTTGGGGCACTGCGCTTGATACCGGCTGTCAACTAGACATGGAGCCATTGATCACTACCTGTTGAGCCCGACGATCTAGCCAGCTTTCTATCCACCTTATAGTTCATTCATCCAGCCCATACTTCTTTAAATTGCCGGCAAGAATACTGTGGGAGACTGTATCAAAAGCTTTGCTAAAGTCAAGGAATAACACACCCACTGCTTTCCCCTCATCCACAGAGCCAGTTATCTCCTCATAGAAGGTAATTAGGTTAGTCAGGCATGACTTGCCCTTGGTGAATCCATGCTGACTGTTCCTGATCTCTTTCCTCTCCTCTAAGTGCTTCAGAATTGATTCCTTGAGGACCTGCTCCATGATTTTTCATGACTGTGTGTTTTTGCACAGCACTTGTCATAGTGGGACTGCAATCCCATTTGGTGCCTCTGGGAGCTAATGCAATATAAAGCTTAAAATAGTAATGATCATCATAATAGGGAAGGCAGGAGGAACTGGGCAGCCCAAAAGAGGGAGAAACTTACAGTTGTTTTTTGTAAATATATTGATATTATTGTTAACTTAGTTTGGATGGGCACTGAGGAAGAAGTCAGCCATTTGAATGAGAAGGGAATCCTTGGATTTGAAGACCATCCATTGTGGCCGTGGAGTGACAAAGAAATTTGAAACCCCCATAAGTTATGAAGTTCTGGTGGAGAATGGCAGTTAGTAGAATTCTAAAACAGACAGAAAGTGATTTAAATAAACAAGGCACCAGTCTTGCAACTGGTTCTTAGTGTGAGTCCTCTGCCCCCATAGTGTCATTTATTGTTGCAGAATTGGGGTCTAAGTGTTCTCTAGTCCTTGAAAAAAATGGAACAGCCTCAGATTTCTCTTCTGCTCACGTTATGTTAGCAGTTATACACAGAGACTGCAAAGTAGAAACAGATAAACGTATCATGCACATTTGTTACATGGGAAAGAAGAGGAGCAAGGGCTAAAATAGCCATGTAATTAGTGACTAGGCAGACATCCTGGTTCCCTGACTTTGAAAGTTATTTTAATATGCAGGCATGTCACTAAATCAGATTTTGTCTCCTTTAAGATTTTCTGGAATGAGTTTTCAATTGGGGCACAGGAAAAATAACTGACTTTTTTCTGATTCTCAAAGGCAGATGAAGCCAAATGTGCACAGCAATTCCAGTGCAGTACTGGGCCTGATTCTCCTCTCATTTCTTTCATTGTAATTCATGAGCAACTCCATTCAAGTCAGTTCAGTTACACAAATGTAAGCAAGAGAAGAATCAGGCCATTTGAGTCTGCACGAGCTGGGAAGGTTCTAAATAAGTAAATTCAGGGTAGTAATCTCCAAACAAAACCAAAGTGTGGTACAGATGTGATAGGAGAGGTGTTAATTGTTTCTACAGCAAGTCTAAATGTAAGGAAGCAGAATAAAATGTGGAGGCTGTCATGTGTTATTTTTAGCAACAAGAATAGATCATAACATGCCAGGAGAAAAAATATATATAATCATGCTGGAAAATCTATAATTGTTCCTTACAGAAGTGGATCATGGAAAGATAAGGTTCCACTAAAATTAGAGAAAAACCTTATATTCCGAAATGGTGAAGTAATAGACTGACTGTGTCAGTGGGTGTGGTGTTATAGCATTCACCACTAGAAAATGCTGGGATTAAGTTCCAATTTCTTTCCTAAATCCCTTCCTTCCCATTCCCATCCTGTCCTTCTCAAGTGGAGATAACTTTTCTGAAATCTAGTTCAGTTATCTGTGTATTAAGGAAACATTTATGAATAGTTTATAATGGGCTAATAAATGAGTAAAAGATGTTTCAATGAATTGTTATAGAGTCCAACAAGTCAATATGTTGTCTATACACAGTATTTATAAATAAAGTGTATCCTTAATATAAAGTATGACCCCAAATTCTTTGTTCTCAGATTTAAGATGAATTATTGCTAAAGTTTGATCATAATCAATTCAGGCATTTGAGTTATCAAAAAGGGGGGAAAGGGGTGGAGCTTTTCCCCATAAGTCCTAAGTTGCAAATATGTGTTTCTATATTGTTCAAAGAGACAAAACTAGAAACTGCAAGCCTAGAGTGGCTTGTCTCATATTTCTCAATGAGAAAAGAAAAGCAATCAAAGTTTGAAAACAATCAGTTGGATGTTTATAATTTTGACCATTCAAATGTGTGATTTACTAGAAAATTTGCTATTAATTTGTTTGGTTTTTTAAATAGTCCCCTTGAAGCTAGATGAGTTTAGAACATAGTGCCTGCAAAGTCAAGGCACTCTCAATCAAAGCAGCTGAGTTAAGAATGCTCTCACTATGGTATCCTGAGTTAAGGAATTCTATTAATATCACTATAGTTGAGACTGTTTTAGTTTAGGACACATCAGGTAAGGTGTTCAGAATTATCAACCACCGTCATCAGGGTAATACTCAGTGCTCCTGTGCAGTTGTGAATCTTCTGAAAGATATTGTTGCCAGCAAAAAGGGCCAAGTTCTATTTTCTAGGAGTTTCCTCTGAAAATTTAAATGATACCAGCTCAAACCCCTACCCAGAAACCTGGTAAGCTATATACACACACACCACCCAGAGCACCCTTTTTTGGGCAATGCTTCTCAACTCACAAGCACTGAATCCAGGGGTTTAAAACAAGGAACTTTATTAGGACGGAAAAGGAGGGGACAACAGAATGAATTTAGGACAGTCAGCAATTGATAACTTAACAATATCTATTAGGTAAGACTCCCACCCCCAGGGTATCTCACAGTAGTTCCAACCCAGTTCTCCTTTTGCAGTTGTGAGTGGCTAATGCACTCTATCCACTTCCCTTCTCCCCACCTCCTCCACTCACAGTTTGTTGTGGTATCCAAGAATTCAGGTGTGTCAGCCTCCAGCCCCAAAGCTGGGTCAGGTGGTAGAGGCTCCAGAGCAACCCAGACAGCACTAAGGTGATTTCAGCTTTGATAGCTAAGTAGGGAGGCCTGCACAGAGTCCCTCAGGAAGGCATTGCTCTCTGAGATTTCAGCCCAAGCCACCTCAGCACTGTCCATCATCTGGAAGCCTCCTCAGCTCCACACTACCTGTCACCTTGAATCTGCCTCAACTCTGCACCATCTGCTGCCTCTGCACCATATCTACTGTCTGAGAGCTGCCTCAGCTCAGCTCTTCAAAGAGCAATTCGAGACGTGCAGGACCCTGAACAGAGTTCTTACGATCAGAAAGGCCCTCTCAGCAGAAAGTAGGAGCCACTTCTCTTTCTAGCCCTGTCCAGGCTCCCTAACCCTGACTGCAGTATCTGTCAAGGGGATCCAGGCACATTTGGAGGGACACTCTTGCACTTTCATTTCCCAATAGGGTGAGTAGCATTGTATTGCCCCCAACTCAAAATGTAACTGTATTTTAAACAAAATGCCCCCAACTGTCACATAACTGCACTGTAAATGAGGCCTGGCTCATCCACAGGTTTCCCTTTGCTCACCAACAGGCCCTTCCTCTCCCATGGAGCCCCTGTCTAGCTGGAGTTCTCAAGCAGCTCTTTTTGCCTGCTCACCAACAGGTGCCCCATAGCAAGCTCCTTACTCTCTAGAGCATCAGGCCATAGGGGTTTACAGGATATTTTTGTATTTCCTAGTCTGTGTGGTCCTGGGCTGCTCAAGTGATTCCATGATGCTAAGCCAGCCAATGCTAAAGAAAAGTATTATTACTAAAAGTGCTGTAGCTGGGCTGAGTCCCCTTTACATTCCTTTTGCATTATGTTTCTTTTCCCCTTTATGTTCTGATCTTCATATCTGCTTTCTTGTTGTCTTTTTTAAAAAGTGGGAAATTTCATGGAAAAAACAAATATTCAATAGAAAGGAATTGAATAAGTCAGGGATCATCAACCTTTGGCCCGCGGCCCGCCAGGGTAAGCACCTGTACATGCAGGCAAGCTCCCTGGCGGGCCAGGCCGGTTTGTTTACTGGCCGCGTCCGCAGGTTCAGCCGATCGTGGCTCCCACTGGCCGCATTTCGCCGCTCCAGGCCAATGGGGGCTGCGGGAAGCGGTGGCTAGTACATCCTTCGGCCCGTGTCACTTCCCGCAGCCCCCATTGGCCTGGAGTGGCGAACCGCGGCCAGTGGGAGCCGCGATTGGCCGAACCTGCGGACACGGCAGGTAAACAAACCGGCCTGGCCTGCTGCGTGCCAAAGGTTGCTGATCCCTGGAATAAGTTATGGTTTCTAAAAAAAATTAAAACATACAAATAAAAAACCCCACAATTACCTCAGCTGTGTTGCACACATTTATAGGGAGCATTTTCTATTCATGTCCTTCTTGTTAAAATAAATGCCTCTGTTTATGATGTTTCTGGGGAGAATCATCCCCTCCCATAGCAGGGAGGAAAGATCAATGGGAGGGGATTTCAGGGACAAAAGCAGGATGGTTCAGGAGATTGAGGACAGTAGCACTGGGAAGGGGGTGGAAAGCCTGTTGATAGCAGGACTCATGATTCTCCATACTACCATACTCCTCAGGGCCATGGAGTGCCATCAGGCACAGCAGCTAGGCCTCCTAACTAATGCTCACAGAAGAGCTTTGGGAGGTCTGAATCCTGCCCTGCTCCCTCAATGATACATGTTACCCTACACCTTCTTCCCCTCACAGTGTCTTCTCCCCTAATACACAAGAAAGGCCAGACATTTTCCCTCTATATAACTGCAGGTGTTGCACCCCTCCTCACACACACAAATCCTACTGGTTTATAGGAAAGCTATTTTAATTAAATAACCATGTATTTGTGTTGAAAAAATGCTTCCTGGAAAGAGAGTGTTTTGTCTGTAAATATGGTATATAAAGTCTCACTTTCCCTAAACTGCATGTACAGTAGTTGCCTGCCTGCAGAAAGGGTGGGTTGAGGGGACTGAAAGGGCAAAGTAAAATTGCTTCATTGGCATCCGGTGGGCTTTTATGTCTGTGTTTAGGCTATTACTGCAAAGCATTGTTTGTATTCTCTGGGCATTGGGTAGGCAGAATTGAATTCACTTCCAGCTTTTTGAGCACCTAATTTCATTTCAGTACATCACAACATGCTCTCACTATAAGCTTGTAATTTCAATTCTTCATACTTTCTGTTCTGTGTTTCATGTTTCGGTATAATTTCAACCGCTTTTCCCAGCCCGTTGAAATAGTATGCATGGGTTTTGATGCTGATCTCACACTACACTGGCTTTACACCAATGTAACTCTACAGTAGAATTTCTCCCAGTTTATGCTGTTGCATGCAAAAATCAAAAGCAGGCTCCCGGTCTGTGACAAATGTCAACTATAATGAAAAAGAAAACCACAGAAGAGAGAGTTGGCTGTAGGCACTCAAATCAGACCTCCTGAGGTTCATCACCCAAATAGAAGTTGGAAAGCCAAGCTACCACCACTTCCTCTACTTTATCCAATGTGTCTGAAGTATCATCCATCAAAAGAACACTTCCTACCAAAGAACAATTCTAGTGCTGGTTACCAACATTTGAAGTAGTTTCACTGTTGTCCATCCCATTATCCTCCTCCTGCTCCACCAAACAAGCTGTCAAAGCACCCAGATTGACAGCCTTTGCAGTGTTATCAGAAATTAAAAGGTTTATAGATACTTTCCTGCTACCTACTTGCTTCATGTTTAACTCCAGTCTAAGCTACTACAGAACTGCTTACCTTTCTGAGAAACAAACTTAAATTTTATTTTTCTTGAAGTTCTATAGTTGGCAGCTTCTTGACTCATGGAACACACAAAATATTCGTTATTCAAATGTGCAAAAAACATTATGAAAAATAGCTAAGCTTGCTAAAGGCAAATAGCAAGCAACTCCAAACCTCAATCTTCAAGAAATACAGAGTAAAGTCATACAATTACAAAATCACCTCACACATACATATCCCTAGCCACTTGCAAACACATAGACATATAGACTTTAAGGTCAGAAGGGAACATCCTGATCATCTAATCTGACCTTCTGCACATTGCAGGCCACAAAACCTCACCCACTCATTCCTGTAATAGACCCAGAACCTCGGGCTGAGTTACTGAAGGCCTCAAATCATGGTTTTAAAACTTCAAAGTTACAGAAAATTCACCATTTACACTAGTTTAAAGCTGCAAGTGATCTGTGTCCCATGCTGCAGAGGAAGATGAAAACCTTGAAGGGTCTCTGCCAATCTGACCTGGGGGAAAATTCCTTCTCAACCCCAAATATGGCCATCAGTTAGACCCTGAGCATGTGGGCAAGACCTACCAGCCAGACACACGGGAAAGAATTCTCCTTAGTAACTCAGAGCCCTCCCCATCTAGTGTCCCTGGCTGTTGGAGATTTTTGCTACTGGCAGTGGCCGATGGGCCACATGCCATCATAGGCAGTGCCAACATACCATCCCTTCCATAAACTTATCAATTTCAGTCTTGAACCTAGTTGAGTGTTTTGCCCACTGCTCCCCTTGGAAGGCTGTTCCAGAAATCCACTCCTCTGACGGTTAGAAATCTTCATCTAATTTCAAGCAAAAACTTATTGATGGCCAGTTTATATCCATTTGTTCTTGTGTCCATACTGATGTTTAAATAAATCCTCTCCCTTCCTGGTATTTATCCCGCTGATGTATTTATAGATTATATATGCAATCATATCTCCCCATAATCTTCTTTTGGTTGGGCTAAACAAGCAATCCCTACCCAGGAAAAATCAATAGTCTACCATAGTCATCAAGGTGACCCCCCACCCAAGACATCCTTAATTTTGCTTTCGGTTCCTACAGGATGATTCTGTATTTCCTCATTTTCTGTGTTTCTGATTTGAGCATTATTTGCTCTTTGGGATTTTAATGGTTTAAGGGTTTTTTTATGATGCTGGATTATACAATTCCATGCTATTAATAAGTACAAACCACTCAACAATATATCAACACTAGAGTATTTATTGTTTCTTAGGCAAGGGAGCTACAGTAAATTTGTGTGGCATATCACATAGGGCAGAGTTAAGGTTGTCTGAGTATCACCTTGATATTGAAACAATTAAAATACTTAACTGTTCTTTTGAGTTTAGTTTTAAAATAGTTTGTGACAAAGCAGAACCCTTAAGCACACCGCCTTGCAGCACATGGTGGTCTGGCAAGAATTCTGTCTCAATTCCACCCACCCCCCATTCTGCAGCCTACACAGCCATAATATCAGCTTAGCTCTCTGGCCAAATGATCGTGAAGCACTAAATCCTTTGTGGGGCTGAAGGCGTCCTTCAAAACAGGGTCCTAAAAGATACAAAACAAAGGAATCTTCCACCCAGCCAGGATCTACCTTCAGCCCCTTTTCCTGTACATAATTGCCAGTCATTACATTCTGGCTCCACACATCTCACTCGGATAATTAGACACTATCTTTATGGTTTAAGCCTTCCTTCCAGCAATTAACTCTGGTGTACTCATGGTCTCCAGACAGTTCCTTGCCTTCCAGAAGGCTACTTGGTCTTATCAGAAGTAGCCCATCTACTCTTTTCCTCTCTTTTAGCCTGACCTGCTTGACTTTCCCTTTTTAAGACCAAAACCATCACAGGTGTGGCTAACTGAGCCCAACTCTGCCCATTAACCCTTTCCAGCTCTTGACAGGGTCTCACCCCATCACAGTTACATTGATTGGCATGGTAGTCATATGGTACCACATAATCCTCAATGTAATTTTGTGTCTTGTTACCTGGAGACCTTGTGCCATGTTAACTGTCATTGGAGTTGGATCAAATGATAAGTATATTACACAAGCTATTTTAAAAGAACCAAACTTTTTTTCCATTTTGTTCATGATGATTTTTTTTTTTTTTTGATAATTTGATGATTTTTTTTTTTTTTGATAATTTTCTTTTCATTTTGGTGGGGGGAAACACTTTTTTTACATATTTCCACCTTTTTTTCCCACTGGAAAGAAAGGGAAGGAATAATAGCTTCAAAAGCGAGAGCAATTTAGATTTCCCCCACAAAATGAAAAGTTTCAAAAGGTGTTGAAATTTTTCATTTTGAAAATTTTCATAAGAAAGAAAGATGAAAATGGTTTTTTTTTTGATGAAAAGTCATTTTTTATTTTAAAAAATCCACAAAATTTCAATCAATCAGCTCTAATTGTTACACCTGAAATTCTCTGTCACATTAACTTTCCTGCTCAAAACCTATTGTACTAATTGCTCAGCTGGAAACTCTTTTTTGAATTAACTGCTAAGAACTCTGTCAGATTACCTGAGGCAGCCAGTAAGTCAAAGCAAAGGAAAAGTCTCTTTCCTCCCCTCCCCTGGGAAAGTGCTCTCAGCCTTCCCTGAAACACTGTCAAACAAAAGGCTTTTGCAGTGTGCCCAGAAGGTTACCAAGTTCTAGAAAATTCAGACCGAGGTCTAGAGTCTCTGGTCCTTCTGAAACTACATTTAGGATATACAAGGGGACAGGTGTATTTTGTAATATACATATTGCAAAACACATCTGCCCCCTAATGTATTTAGTGGCTGGTTGTGAAAATGGCAAAGAATGTGATAGTGACGTAGAGTCTGGGAGACGGAGCAAAGGTATTTGCCATAAAATTCCACAAAACAACCAAACTGTTAAGTATAGATGAGGGATCGGCAACCTTTGGCACATTGCTTGTCAGGGAAATCTGCTGGTGGGCCAGGAAGGTTTGTTTACCTGCAGTGTCCGCAGGTTCAGCCGACTGCAGCTCACACTGGTCACGGTTCACCATTCCAGGCCAATGGGGGCTGCAGGAAGTGGCGGCCAGCACATCCCTTGGCCCACGCTGCTTCCCGCAGCCCTCATTGGCCTGGAACGGCGAACCGTGGCCCATGGGTGCTGCGATCGGCCAAAGCTGCTGACGCTGCAGGTAAACAAACCATCCTGGCCCGCCAGTGGATTTCCCTGACGGGCTGCTTGCCAAAGGTTACCGATCCCTGATATAGATCATATTAAGTATATAATAAAACGGTCCAATGGGTACTTTTATAGACTCTGTGCTGTAACCCTGAATCAACCATCTGTGTGATGTTTTATCCTTGTTCTGTAGTGTTTTGCTTTTCTGGGATTTTGACCACTGAGCTTACATAAACAATGGCGTGCTGGGGATACTCCATGCAATATAAAGAACATTAATTCTCCACTGAGCTTATTTTTTAAAATCTTTTAGTTAGGGCATGGCTGCAGGAGCATCTAGATATTATGATCTCTTTTCAGTAGTTTCTCAATATTATATACAGTTTTTGTTTTGTTTTGTTTAAATGAAGTGGAGTTCAGCATTAGTAACTTGGATGCTAACTGTGTGTCAGAAAATCCAAGAATTCAAAACTAAAGCTGACATTAACTGGTTAATGTTTGAACAGCATTTCAAAAGCCCCTAAATATTAATCATTTATTAATATTATTGTTGCATATACCAATCCCTAACTTTAAAACGGTGTTTACATGATTGGATGAGGAATCTACAATAATACTATTACAGAAGGCTAAAATCTCCGTGGATCTATGTTTTTTTCTGCTAGCATAAATCTGGGCCCAGAGTACATGAGTCAGAGTATCCACCACAAGAAAGTTTGCAGAGCAGAACATGGCATGTGATGATTGATTTAGAATGCCCCCCTCAACCAGTCACTATTGGTCAGGCTTCTTTAGAGTCTTGGCTATAATCTGAAGCTGCCTTTCTTTCCTCCCCATGGGATTGTTAGCAGGCATGAGATTGTTAGCCAGACTGCGTTCCCTTGTCATAGATAAGGCTGCTACATAGCATCACCTATGGGGCCAAGCATGGTGCTGCAAGTGTAACCCACACACCTCCTGGGTGTGGTGCTCTGCCCCCTTCTAGTGGCACCAAGACCAACTAGAGATTAATGAGTCTGCTACAGCCTTAGCTAAGAGCCATGTGGCTTTTAGCTCATGCAGTAGAGGCTCATACACTAAGCTCTAAAGCTCCCAGGTTCAATCCCACCTGCTGACGACCTGGGCCTGTCAGTGTTATACGGGTACTCCCTGCTTTTGACCACACACTGTGGCGGGCCACATGGAGCAGGGTGGCCTTTGCCATAAGCTCAGTATCAGTCTCCAAACAGTTAACTAAAGATAACAAAACTCAGAATTTGACCATCTGCACATTTAAACAACAACAAAATACTTCTTACAGAGCAAGGCCTTGATTTGTCTGTGGCTAGCACTGAGGAACTCCTCCTCCATGCCAGTCTCATCCAATACCCCTTAAGAAGAAGCAGGCAAGCCTTCTTAACTGGCCTACTGGCTCCTGATTGGTCAGTGTCTCCTCCTGGTCCTTCTAGGCCTCTGGAGGACTAAGTATTGTTGGTATCCTGGTCTGAGTGGGTTTTCTTTGAGCAGGGCACTGTCAGGGTGCTGATGCCTCCATCAGGGGACAGAGAAGGCCTGCTTGACCTGATCACAACCATCATCAGAGTTGATACCCCAAGGGATAAGCTACAGCTGAGAGGTGTAAGTTACATTTCACCCTGCGTACTACTGGGGAGTACATTTTCAACAAAAATAAGCATGAGCAATGGGGGAAAATATTTGGTTTTGTTTAGATTTCATAGTTTTGTTGGGTCGTATCATCACAATCACAGCGGAGTTCAAGGAGAGGCTGTATTCTCTATGAAATATTAATAAAGTACTGGAGTATCATTGATTTTTAAGATATTATATAATAAAAATACATTTTACACAATTCAGTAGACAAGAAAGCTAATTGTTAAGCTAGGAGCAATAGACAAATAAATAGGGGACATATCAGCTGCAGGTTAGCAAAAAAGCACTTTCTTTATTAAGTTTCTTCTACAGAGATAAAAATTGAAGAAGATACCGCCATCCCATTATTCCAAATGTCAACTTCTGTGGCCAGATTTGCCCTTTCTTACTCATGCCAAGTAGTACCTTACAGTACGAGTAGTCCCATGGAAATAGTTGGGACCACTCATTAAGGAAGGTGCAGTTTAATTTGAGTAAGGGCATCTATCTCTGGGACTTACGATGTGCTATTCATTCAATGGGAAATCACACACTATAACAGGATAGTATACGTAAAATATAATATGGATTCCTAACCATTCATCTAGAGACTGCCAGCTGCCATGAGATGATCTGAGTAAAATGGCCAGCAGTCATACCAGAAGTAACAGAACATGAGGCCAAATCCTGAGGTCCTTATTCTGGCAAACTGACAGGGAAGTTGCCTGAGTTTGGACTGAGAAAAAATGGAGTACGGGCATCAATATTTGCCCCCATTGTCTTTCAACTCCTGTATGAATGTTGGCCATTTCACTCAGCCCCTCTCATGACTGTTATCTTTAAACTGCTTTTAGGAGTTGCACCATCATATGTTATTTTGCAAAATGCTTGGGGAATTAGGCCTGCATTATTCAGCATTGCTGGGGGTACTTATTTACTTTAAGTCTGGAAGTCAGAAAACCAGAAGTAATCCACATTCTGAATTATCTTCAGGAAGCAGCACAAACAAACAAGACCTTCTGTCCTGATACTTTCATATGTTCGTAATTTTGTAAATTACAGTTTTTATTAACATGCATTAGTCATCATTTGTGAATCTGTTTTTTTTTAAATGAACCTTTCTCAAGATGCTGTAGAGCTTTTTCATCACATCATAAATATTTGGTTCTGTTTTATTATACAACACAAGACATATTTTCTGCTATATCTTTCTGTGCTACATGCCAAATATCTTTCAGGAAAAATAAGGTTTGACATCAGAATTAAATTGCAAACAGCATTATCTACAAGTAGATAATGGATCTTTTATAAAGAGGCAGAATTTCTTTTTTTCTTTAGACTTACAGAGATTAAGGTCACATCACAGTATGTTAAAGTACATAAACCTCCATAATCTTTGGCAGATTTATTACCTACCACACACTTGCAGTACCCTGAGAATCTTTGTAATTCTTAACATGAACAGCTGGCAGTAAATAACCATATATAAAGCATCTGATGGTGAAAAAAGGATGATTTGTAAGGAAGGTGCTGATCCCAAAGACAACATTTAACTTGTTTTTGCAGATGTCTCGACATTTAATCTCTAATTTAAGGTGTGAATATTTCAGTAAATCAGCAAATACTGGGATCTGCACTTGATGAAATTTACCAGGGAGTTGCAGTTCTTCTAAAAAAAAAAAAAAAACACATCCAGTTTAGTAAAGCCTGCCACTTACAAAGACTCCCATCAGCTGGTTGGTATGGGGGAAAGCATTTAAAGGGGATGAAAAAAGGAGGAAGAAACTGCTAACAATATTTGACACTTTAAACATTGTTTTGCTCTGAGAGTACCAGGGTTGGTACTAAAGTGTTTTTAAAGGAGGATCTCTGTTAGCTGCAGAGAACAATACAAAATGATTACTACTGTGTGAGATGTAGTTTGTGAACAGTCATCATTCCATTGCCTTTGAGTCTTCAAGACTTGACATCTATGGCACTGCTCCTATCAGTAACTGCCCACCAGTGTGAGTAGGGTGTTCACAATGTCACCCTAAGAATGCACATTGGTCATCGACTGATTTCATTGTGTCATCACAAACCGCACAGAAGGCAAAGTAAATTAAAAGTATTTTGTCTTTGGTTTTTATGATTTTTGGCACATAAAGGGGCAGGCTGTGTCTGGCCCTGGACGAATAGGTGGAAGGGGATGTTAACAGTCTAGTCTTTGCCTTCTATGCAGAGTCCAACCATAATTGCAATACCTGTGCTCTCTTTTATGCAGGGACTTTTCCGTGTTACCCTATAGGATTCAAGGCAGCTAAAAAAGGCTGGGAAATATGTGGAACCATAGTCATGAAGAGTTTGCAGCCATGGTGCAGTCTCTTTTGGCTGAAACGGCACATCCACAATGGGTCAGTGTAGCTGTAGTTTAGGAGTGCTCTTGGGTTCCTCTCTGACACTAAGCTCTCACATAGCAGCATCTGCGAGTAAAGCTGGCTAGACGATTCTGTCCCATTCTGATGGATGATGACCGGGCCACAGTTATACATGTCTTTGTCATCTTCTATCTTGTCTACAGCAATAACCACAAATCATCAGCCCTTCGGAAATTGTAGCTCAGGCCACTGCAGCACATCTCCCCTGCAACACAGGCCACTGCAAGCACATCACACTTGTCCCCTGTTCTCTGCACTGGCTTTCCATAGAACAGAGGTGGCCAACCTGTGGCTCTTTGCATAGGTGCTGACTCCAAGGCTGGAGCTACAGATGCTAACTTTCCAATGTACTGTGCGGTTCTCACTGCTCAACCCCCTGCTCTGCCCCAGGTCCTGCCACCACTCCACCCCTTCCCCTAAGGCCCCTGCCCCGGGCCTACCATGCCCTTGCTCCTCCCCCGTCCCCAACAGAGCCTCCTGTGCACTGCAAAACAATTGATTGCGGTGGGCAGGAGGCCTGGGGAGGGAGGGGGAGGTGCTGATTGGTGGGGCTGCCGGTGGGCGGGAGGTGCTGGGGGCTGGAGGGGGGTAGCAGATGGGAGGCTGCTGACATATAACTGTGGCTCTTTGGCAATGTTCATTGGTAAATTCTGGCTCCTTCTCAGGCTCAGGTTGACCACCCCTGCCATAGAATATGAAATAAAATTCAAGGCCTCAGTCATTATCCTCAAGCCATTCGATGGCTTGGACTCAGAGTATCTAAAAAAATCAACTAAAGCTGTTGGGGGGATGAAGACTGGGCGAACCAGCTACACTCCTTTGACACGATGGAACTCTCCACAATCCAGGAAAAGCTTTTACCTGTGCTGGAATTTTCTCAGGTGCCAGCCTGCAGTGGGGTTACAAACCCCCTACTGAGCACTGGCAGGAGGGAGAGAAGAATCTTCCCTGCTGACAGGCAATCAGGCTGATCTCACCTCAGCACAGCTGGCAGAACTGCTGGTCATGGAGACATAGAAAGCACCAAAGAGACAGAGGAGGTTGGGATAGAGGAGAGACAACAGCCCTTCACCACGTTGCCTCTGAAAAACAGACAGGGAGATAAACTCCAGGGCTTGCAATCTTCCTTTATGGGCTGATTGACTCATTTAGGTAAAGTTGATGGAGTGGGCTAACTGGAAATGAATAGAGGGAGACCAGTTTGGAAAAATCTGAGCTCTCTAGAGAGACTGCCCCCAAGAGCAGCTAACAGCCCAAGCCTGCAGAATGAACTCCCCCAGGAACTAACAACCTTCACAAATGTCACCACCTTCTGTTTGAAAGGCACAGCAACCTGACCTCTGTAAATACAAACATTTTGCAACATATATATTAAAAAAACAAAACAAAAAGCAAATCAAGATGCCCCCCCAGTACACACACTGAAACAATCCATTGCACATGCTATTGTCCCCCTGAGGAGAGATGAGAGAACAAACCACATGAGATACATTATTCACTTTACTTAATACACTATTGGAAGGTACTCGAGATTATACTGTGCTCATCACTATAGTAACGTACATAGAATTGGACAGAATCATGACACTGTCCACGGTAGGTGCCAGAGTTGTTTGGCAGTAGAGAGGAGCACATTCTGTAACCTTGTGGAGGGTGGTCCAGTTCACAATGCACTTGGAGCGTCTACTTGATGAGTGTGGCTCCATGGCACACCCTGCTCACTGCCAGGTCTTTACAACACAAGCAAAGTGAATTTGGCAGGCTTCTTTGGTTGTTTCATTCTAAAGCTGCAATGGGTACGTCTACGCAGTCAGTGTCAGCAGGGAGCCTGGGTCACCAGACTCGGCCTCGCAGGGCTCATGCTAACACGTTAAAAATAGCTGTGTAGACAGAGCTTCTAAGATGTGGCTTGGGCTGCAGTGTGGGTTCTGATGTCCACCCCCCCATCCCCAGGCTTCAGAGCCTGAGCTCCAGCCAGAGTTGCAATGTCTACAGAGCTATTTTTAGCATGGTAGTGAGTCCCACGAGGCCAAGTCTGGTGACCTAGGCTAGAGGCTCGCTGCTGCAGGTCTCGGAGACATACCCAAAAGACTGCCTGGCCTGCAGAGTCTTAGTGAACTATCTGAGCCAGATCATCAACACAACAGAAATATGAAGCTTTACTGATTGACACCAACTGAGGATTGGGCCCAACTGTGTTCATAGCTCATGTCACTATTTAACAAGAAGCTACTAGATCAGCAGCCAGGCTACCACCACTTGTAGCCAGCTTCCCTCACAACTTTCGCAATTCCATTTTTTCACACATTTCCTGTCATCCCTGTGCTTTCTGGAACTCTGCAAAGTCTCTGCTCCCCAGTTCTCCACCATTTCAGTCTCCATTACAATGTAGTAAAAACTGAGAAAAACAAAGAAGAAACCTGCAACCGCAGATTTCACAGGCTTTTAAGGTTTACTGTACCAACATCCTAAATCAGAGACATGCTGTCATCTCCATTTCTGCTGTTGTTTAGCTCTCATTTACTGGATAATACCTTAGAAAGAACACCTCTAAAGACAAGCACTATGACTAGTCCTGCTTGAACTTCTCTAACAGAGAATGGCCCAGTTATTCAGCTGGTGTGAATTCATCTAGTCCCATGAAAGTCTTGCTGTGGTGCTGGTCAGAAGTAGTCTAGCTGTTGAGAGAGATGAGGTGCTTCTTGTTAAGCACTGATATCCAGTGGAGTTATGCTGATTTAAAGCAACTAAGAGTCTGGCCCAAAGCCTTAAGATGGTCTGTCGCCATCCTATTAGTCACAACACTGGTATATGAGAAGCAGTTTGAATGTGTTTGCAGGCCCTGAAGTTCAAATAGGGTTGAATTGAAATGAACCTGCTTTTCACATGTTTACTTAGCAGAGTTCAAGTTTGACTGGTTCTTAGACACAGGAACAAGTCCATAGTGGGTTCTCTGGTTCAGCAGACTTGGGAATGGTGTCTATATGTGAGCAGCCACAGGAGACCTTTTCTAGTGAACAACAGTTTGAACTCAGAATTCACCAGGTGAACAGCAGCCTCTATGGGCTAGATCAGGGATTGGCAAACTTTGGCATGCAGCCCGCCAGGGAAATCTGCTGGCGGGCCGGGACTGTTTGTTTACCTGCAGTGTCTGCAGGTTTGGCCGACTGCAGCTCCCACTGGCTTTGGTCATTGTTCCAGGCCAATGGGGGCTGTGGAAAGCGGTGTGGGCCAAGGGATGTGCTGGCCGCCACTTCCCACAGCCCCCATTGGCCTGGAACCGCAAACCGTGGCCAGTGGGAGCTGCGATTGGCTGAACTTGCGGACGCTGCAAGTAAACAAACCATGCCGGTCTGCCAGCGGCTTTCCCTGACGGGCCGCGTGCCAAAGGTTTCTGATCCCTGGGCTAGATTTTGATTCAAACGTTGTCCTTGTGCAAAGGTTTGAGAGAGCATAAGATTCTTACATCTGTGTGTAGGAGTATGTATAGTTACTAACCTACTTGTTCTCTCATCAGGGCAGGTGGGCAGGAATGGCTGGATCCTTTGCTCCACTCACTGTGCTTGCTTGACAGAGTAGTTGGAGCCACCACAGGGCAGAACAGGGTAGTCATTTACCGCCATTGTAGGCCAGCAGTAAACTGCTACCCCCAGGAGCAAAGAGGAAGCTGGGGATGAATTGTAAGTCAGAGGTGTGTCTGAGTCGCAGTGTATCCCAGAGCTACTCCTGGGGTGGGGGAGGGGAGCTTCCACATCATCCCTTGTTAAGGGCTGTGACTAATGTGAAAGGCGAGTGTTTAGAGTGTTATGCCTAAATGTTTATAGGGATGCAGACAGAGCCAAAAGTCCACTTACCTAATCCCATATCTCTGTCTCTTTCTTCACTTTTGTCCTGTGCTTCACATGTGACTATGTCGTCTATGCTATGTACATTTTAGCCTTGTAAAATTTCCTCTGTAGAGTGGAAAATAATTGCTACATGCCAATGTTTAGCTATTTCCTCTTGTCCTGGGTAATGGGACTGAAAATGGGAGGAAAGTAACTGTTGGGCACCTGAATTTGTCCCATTTTTGCTATATGTAAGATGTTTATCCTCGTCACTTTAGAGTCAAAGCCCCTTTTCATAAGAACGACCAAACTGGGTCAGACCAAAGGTCCATCTAGACCAGTATCCTGTCTTCCGACAGTGGCAAATACCAGGTGCCCCAGAGGGAATGCACAGAACAGGTAATCATCAAGTGATACATCTCCTGTTGCCCATTCCCAGCTTCTGGCAAACAGAGGCTAGGGACACCATCCCTACCCATCCTGGCTAATAGCCATTGATGGACCTATTCTCCATGAATTTATCTAGTTCTTTTTTGAACCCTGTTATACTCTTGGCCTTCACAATATCTTCTGGCAAAGATTTCCACGGATTGACTGCGTTGTGTGAAGAAATACTTCCTTTTGTTTGTTTTAAATCTGCTGCCTATTAATTTCATTTGGTAACCCCTAGTTCTTGTGTTATGAGAAGGAGTAAATAACACTTCCCTATTTACTTTCTTCACACCAATCATGATTTATAGACCACTATCATATTAGTCATCTCTTTTCCAAGCTGAAAAGCTCCAGTTTTATTAATCTCTTCTCATACGGAAGCCGTTCCATACCCCTAATAATTCTTGATGCCCTTTTCTGAACCTTTTCCAATTCCAATACATCTTTTTAGAGATGGGTCTACCACAACTGCATGCAGTATTCAAGATATGGACATACTATGGATTTATATAGAGGAAATATCATATTTTCTGTCTTATTATCTATCCCTTTCTTAATGATTCCCAACATTCACTTTTTTGACTGCCACTTGCACGTTGAGTGGATGTTTTCAGAGAACTATTTGGAATAACTCCAAGATCTCTTTCTTGAGTGATAACAGTTAATTTAGACACCATCATTTTATATGTATATTTGGGAATATGTTTTCCAATGTGCATTACTTTGCATTTATCAACATTGAATTTCAGCTGCCATTTTGTTGCCCAGCCACCCAGTTTTGTGAGATCCTTTTGTGGCTCATTGAAGGCTGCTTAAGACTTAACTATCTTGAGTATTTTGTAACATCTGCAAATTTTGCCACCTCACTGTTTACCCCTTTTTCCAGATCATTTATGAATATGTTGAATAGTACTGGTCACAGTAAACACCCCTGGGGGAAACCACTATTTACCTCTCTCCATTCTGAAAACTGACCATTTATTCCTACCCTTTGTTTCCTATCTTTTAACCAGTTACTGATCCATGAGAGGACCTTCCCTCTTATCCCATGACTGCTTACTTTGCTTAAGAGCCTTTGGTGAAAGACCTTGTCAAAGGCTTTTATGAAAATCTAAGTACACTATATCCACTGGACCCCCCTTGTCCACATACTTGTTGACCCCTTCAAAGAATGCTAGTAGATTGGTGAGGCATGATTTTCCTTTACAAAAATCATGTTGACTCTACCCCCAACAAATTATATTCATCTATGTGTCTGACAATTTTGTTCTTTACTATAGTTTCAACTAGTTTGCCCGGTACTGAAGTCAGGCTTACTGGCCTGTAATTGCTTTTTAAAAATTGGCATCACACTAGCTATCCTCCAGTCATTTGGTACAGAAGCTGATTTAAATGATAGGTTACAAACTACAATTAGTAGTTCTGCAATTTCACATTTGAGTTCCTTCAGAAATCTTGGGTGAATACCATCTGGTCCTGGTGACTTATTACTGTTTAGTTTCCTTGATGTTGTCAGGCTTCTACATCATCTTTCAGTATCTACAGATTCCTCTTACAGATCAGTGCTTTAGACAATACATTTGCATTCATCTTAATAGTGTCTCAATGAGCAGGGCCGGCTTGAGGCACCAGGCAACCAAGCACGTGCTTGGGGCGGCTCCTGGTAAGGGGCGGCCAAGCTTGGGATGGTGGGGGGCAACACGGCCCTCGGCAGCGGCGGGGAGTGTTTGGCGGCGCGGTGCTCCGTGGGAGGCGGGGGGTGTTCGGCGGCGTGGCGCTCAGCGGGGGGTGTTTGGCAGTGCTCTGCCCAGGGGGGCGGTTCAGGAGTGCAATGCTGCGCGGGGGGTGGAGGTGTTCGGCGGCACGGCGCTCCACGGGGGGCGGGGGGGTTCGGCAGTGCGGCTGTCAGGCTTCTACATCATCTTTCAGTATCTACAGATTCCTCTTACAGATCAGTGCTTTAGACAATACATTTGCATTCATCTTAATAGTGTCTCAATGAGCAGGGCCGGCTTGAGGCACCAGGCAACCAAGCACGTGCTTGGGGCGGCTCCTGGTAAGGGGCGGCCAAGCTTGGGNTTCGGCGGCGCGGTGCTCGGCGCGGGGGTTCAGCAGCACGGCGGGGGAGTTGTGGGGGGGTGTTCGGCAGCATGGCGGGGGGGGCGGTGGTTGTTCGGCGGCGCTCAGCGGGGGGGGGGGTTGGCGCGCGGCACTGGGGGGGGCTGTTACGGCCAGGGGGTGCTTTTTTTTTTGCTGCTTGGGGCAGCAAAAAAGTTAGAGCCGGCCCTGTCAATGAGCTGCATTACTCCTTGAATTTCAGATATTTTTCTCTTCTATGCTTCCTCTCTAGTCATCTTTCTGAGGGCAGCAAAAATAAAATGAAAATGTGCTGCCAAAACTCCAAGTCCTTCAGGGCTGTTAACTCCTCATCCCTCCCTCTCTCTTCATATCTATTTCCATATTTCCCAAATTCTTCCATATGTTCTTCAGCTTGGTTAATTTCACTATTCAAAGCTTCCAGCATAGCCCCAAGGAAACCATAAACCATTTATCTCTTTTTTGGCATGTAGGAAGTCAGCAGTTCTTGCAAAGGCCTGCCACAAACATTGGGCTCCATGCCTTTGGGAAGGAGAAACAAGGTCGGAAATTATTGGGAAGAGTGCACATGCCAGAGGAACTTTTGTTTAAAGGTGTCTGTTATCCAATTTTTTCCCCTCTTAAAGTACTTTTGGTGGTCTCCAGGTGCCTCTCCTGGGACTAGGATATTTTATTTAATGTTATCATGAATTTCACCCCAAGTGCAAGCAAAATGAAGAGGTAAATGTATCCTCCAATTCTTTTGATTTGGTCCAAACTGATGATATCTCCAATGTCAAAAGCAGCAACCTCAGTATTTATCATAATCATTTTGGGGCTGTGGTTTTATTACGGTATTTTTTAGGAAACATATTGTGGTGAAATGGGCAGAAGAATCCCCAAAAGTCAAAGATATTTTTTAGAAAATATAGAAATCATGGAATCCAGCTGTGACAGCTCTGATAAAAATACAGCCTTAAGCATACAAGGTGGTCCAATTGGCAGCTAAATCCAGCTGTGGGATGATTCTATTCAGCCCCTGAACAATTTTCAGCTGCATGCAGCCCTACAGGCCCCATGATCCCTGCTCCCTGAGGCATCAGGTTGCTATTTTTTCCACAAGCAGCCCCAAAATCTCCAAAAGATGCCATAAACAGCCAAAAAAAGAAAAAGAAAAAGAAAGCTGCAGAAGTCCAAAAGGCAAGCCCAAGGTCATCATAATTCCCAGCCACTTAGGGCACTTACCTTGCAGTCCAGACCTCATCTGTTCCACACCGTCATCTGTCTGGCTTCACTGCAGCTGGGAAGGGTCACTGGGGCGGAATGGGCACACCCCCACTGGTGTGACCATGCAAAGTTATGAGGTGGGTCAGCACACTGTATGAAATGGCATCTTCTATGTGGCACTCTGCAAAACAGCATCCTCTGCAACACAAGCAACCAGCCCACAGCATTGAAAAAGTTGGATCACCCTTAACATACGACACATTCATATTATTTTTTGTACTTCATTTAGTACTCCCGGCTGTGAGACACCTTGCTGCCACCTGCGCTTAGCAAGAGGAAGCCTCATCTGTGCCTGCTTGGAGTCATCCAACTCCACCAGCCATGGGCAAGGACCCTCTCTATGCCTATGACTCTGCAGGTTGGTGATTGGCACACTCCACTCTCTGAGCCCTCTGCCCGTCTCACTGGAATGTCCAGCTTTTGGTCCACCAGCCACTGTATTCACAGATTTGCTGTTCCCAAAGGAATAGTGCACCCCAGCTTCCCAGTTACATTACAGAGCACCTCTTCACTTAATACACAGTGCTTAGATATATGTACAGTGAAATCAAGTAAAAATGTATTTAACAAAGTAGAGCGATTTGAGTGATAGCAAGGAGCAGTATTGGAAACAAAGGAGTACATGTAAAATAAAACCATAACTCGCATTCTAGAACCTAGACTTCTTTAACTAGATACAGTCATGTATAATAAAGTATTGCTCACCAGGGCTTTTCAACCAGGGAGGCTCTGATCCCTTTTTTATAAGACAAGTCATGCTGTCAGCTTGTCTCCTAGGTGAAGAATTCAGAGTGTCTATTGGTACCCTTAGATATAGAATGATAGTTCTTTGTTCTTTTTCATAAACAGAACTCCCTCTGCTGATTATTTTTTTCCTGTGACTCCTCTCTTGTTGATTTTGCAATCTTTTACTCAGCATGTGGCTGTTGTGAGACACAGAATACACAACACCAAACAGGAAGAAAAGCACCTGCTACCTGCTGCTTGAAAGGAACCTATTTAAGACAGGTCACTTCTTGGTTACCTGCTTTAACTCCAAGGCTTTGAGAATGTAATTTCCAGTATAAATACCGACCTCCTTAAATATCATTTTGAAATGATTATGACGGCTACTGGCTCTTGATAAAGACCTGACATGCCATCCTTTGGTGAATGTAATGTGCATATATCTGACCCAAGGGATTCCTGTAAAACCCTCTGCATCCCCTGTGGCCACTGACAATTGGCATCAAGAGGTTCATGGGTCACACTTTCCTCCAACCCGAATTTCTCAGTTACTGATCACACTGCATGGTAGCACTAGTAAAGCATCACATGGCTTTTGCAGTAGCAGTAAAGAATATTTATCAATATTTTTATGCAATCATTTTGTTCTTGCTACTGCTGATGGTTTTGTTGCTGGCAGTTGTCTTGTCTCTTGTTTTTATTTATCATAGGGAATGTCTACATTGCAATAAAACACCTGCGGCTGGCCCATGTCAGCTGACTTGGCTCAGGGGCTCACAGGGCTCAGGCTGTGGGGCTATAAAATTGCAGTGTAGATGTTCAGGCTTGGCCTGGAGCCTGAGCCATGGGGCACTGTAAGGGAGGAGGGTCCTAGAGCCCAGGCTCAGTCTGAGCCCAAACATCTACACAGAAACTGTATAGCCTCACAGCCTGAGCCCCATAAGCCAAAGTCAGCTGGCATGGGCCCGCTGAGGGTGTTTCATTGCAGTGTAGACATACCCTTGGAATGCAACACACAGTATTTAATAATAGAGGGACAAATTCTGGCTATACTGTACATATAGCTCCTTATCAGCACCATGAAAAGTGCCTCCACATCAACCCCTGAAGGTCAGTTGGGAATGTGGGCAGGGGGTTCCCCATCTTCTTCACAGTCATGACCCTAAGAGCTGCTTAGGGAGAGAGCTCAAACACATTAACTCCATAGCACCTTGATTAGCATTAGGCAATGCTGATCCTCTTTTTCCCCAGGGAAGTTATTGAAGCCCTGAGGCAACAGTAACACACCTGGGAATCACCCAGAGAGAAAGAGAGGAACCAGGTGAGAACCCCAGATTTAATCAAACAGGCAGTATCATGGAACAGAAGTAGGAGATTGCTGGGGACTGTTATCTCCCTCTGATCACCAGCACGGGTTTTCATTCCCAGTGGATTCCATACTCTGCTACAAGGGGACAGATCAATTTTGGTTTGATTAGCCCCCACAGCTATGGAGTCTGGCCCGGCCAGACAGCTCTGGTGGTGTCTACAGCATGGAGACACTAGGGCTGAATAATGGCTCACAGAACTGAAGTTTCTGTTCTTTGGGTGATTGATTAAGTGCAATTTTCTCACATAGACAAGCTTCTGGATGCATAACTGGCAGTAGTAATAACACTGCTCTACAGCCAAAATGCTTCTGAAATAAATGTAGTCAAACTTTACTAATTCTGGGTCACTGAGAACGAAAATGATGCTTAAAATTGTTGATTGGCTCTAGTTTTCAAAATATTGGGTCAGTATATACGACCCTTGACTTGGGAATGGTGAAGGATAAGTGAGTTATAAAGGGAAGGGATCTCAATTTAAACCAGAAATGACTAAAATACATCTTTGACTGGATCTATGAATAAATCTATGACTGGGTTTGGACAGTACTTGCTTTTTAGGCAAAACAATGAATAATGCAATCTGAAGCTGGTATTGCGTCATACATGATATGAATTGCATCATGTTATTCCTAAAAGTCATGGATGATGAAATCATAACGAAGCTTACATTACACTGCTGAACAAATTGCCCTATATCAGCTCTAGAAATCATACAGTGTTGTGCTCTCTTATTTGTCAGTGTTTGATTTTGCAAAGGGACACATTTCTGTTTAGCCAAGTGAGCAGAGATGCCTCGTACTTGTGTGAACAGTGCAGATAACTTCTGCTATGTTTGTGGTGAAGTGACTTTTGTATCACAAAAGTGCAGTATAACCACTATGGTTAAGAAAGCCTATTAGCTTTATTTTGGCTGCAAAATTGGAGATCAGGACAAGAGGTGGCCCCACACATATGCTGCAACACTTGTGCAACAAATCTTCGCCAGTGGTTGAACAGGAAAAGGAAATCTATGCCTTTTGCAGTGCCAATGATTTGGAGAGAGCCAACAGATCATACCAGCAATTGTTACTTCTGCATGGTGCCTCCAGTTGGGAAAGGTGTGTCAAAGAAGAAAAAGTGGACTGTGCATTATCCAAACATTCCATCAGCTATACGCTCAGTACCCCACGGAGAAGGACTGCCGGTTCCTGATGCACCAGAATCATTCTCACTTGAGTCAGATGAGGAAGAGGAAGAGGATGAAACTTCTGGTCCTGAACCATCAATGTCACAGGAGCCACATTTTCTCCCATCCTCCTCCTCTGAACCACACCTCATAACACAAGGTGAACTGAATGACCTTGTCAGGGATTTGGAACTACCAAGAGTAAGGCAGAGCTGTTGGGCTCCAGACTACAGCAGTGGAATCTCCTGGCAGGTGATGTTAGGGTTTCCACATTCCGTGACCATCAAAAGGATCTTGTCCCATTCTTCTTCATGGAAGGTGATCTTGTAGCCTGCAACAACATCGATGGTGTGATGGCAGCCCTCAACATCGTTCACGATCCAGATGAGTGGAGACTGTTCATTGATTCATCGAAGACGAGTCTTAAAGCTGTTTTACTGCATAATGGCAATGTTTTGCCATCAATTCCAGTTGGTCATGCAGTCCATATGAAGGAAACCTATGACAACATGAAACAACTTTTGAGGTGCATATACTATGACCAACATCAGTGGCAGCTTTGTGGTGATTTGAAGGTTGTTGCTCTCTTGCTTGGTCTGCAGACTGGATACACAAAGTACTGCTGTTTTCTCTGTGTATGGGATAGTCGTGCAAGAGATTCCCACTACATCAAGAAAGATTGGCCACTCCGACAGTCATTGGAGCCTGGGAGGAAAAGTGTTCAGCATCCACCACTTGTTGAATCAAGGAAGATTTTGTTACCACCCTTACACATCAAGTTGGGTCTGATGAAGAACTTTGTCAAGGCCATTGACAAAACACAAGCAGCTTTCAAGTACCTCCATGGAAAATTTCCAAGGTTAAGTGAAGCTAAGATAAAGGAAGGTGTCTTTGTTGGTCCTCAGATTCGTGAACTTCTTCGAGATGATGCATTTGACCATGCACTGCGTGGCAAGGAAAAGACAGCATGGAAAGCCTTCCAGTTAGTGGCAATAAATTTTCTCGGAAACCACAAGGCAGACAACTACAGGTTGTTGGTGGAAAACCTCCTCAAGGCATACAAAAGCCTTGGTTGCAACAGGTCACTAAAGATACATTTTTTGCACTCTCATCTAGATTTTTTTTCCACCAAACTGTGGAGCAGTGAGTGACGAGCACGGCGAGTGATTTCACCAGGACATTGCAACAATGGAGAAACGCTATCAGGGCAAATGGAGCCCATCAATGCTTGCAGACTATTGCTGGACAGTGACAAGAGATGCTCCATTTAATGAATACAAGAGACAAGCCAAGAAGTGCCAAGTAGACACTGCATAGGACTAAACTACGTACATAATAGTTTTTTGCCTTTTGTTTCATAATAAATTTTATTGATATAACCCTTTTGCTGATTTTTAAAGTGTTACATAAACAGGACAGGTGAAATATTATCATGTAAAGCAACCATAAACACATGAAAAGACCTAGGTTTACAATTTATGATTAAAACTCTACTAGCTACACAATATACATAGACATAAAATGTAAAAACTTAAATATCTTAGAAACAGTAGCCAATCAGTTGTTTTAATTGTCATATTTGAATTCAGCACATCAAAATACATAATAAATAGCACATCTTATCTCTGAAGCAGATGACTTCTCAAAAATTGTAGACCAGTGTAGTCTTATATCCTCTGGGGAACAGGCACAGTGTGGGATACAGATTACACCATGAACAGCAGATTTTAGGAGCACTTATAGTAAATACATATTCAGACAGTATTGCTTTCTATGACCATTGAAAACAGTGAAAAACAAAACAAAGCCTTTTGCATGACTGTTCCTGAAAACACTAACGGAAGGGGTAAAACATGACAGGCATGTGAATTGGCAGGCATTATTTGCAAGAATATTTGTGATTCACTATTTAGTGTATTTCCTAGCTCAAGTCCTGACTCAGTCAACACTCCCAACAGACTCAATGACAATGTTCCTGGCTGAATAAGGGTTACAAGATAAGGCCACAATCAGAAGTGCCAAACATTAAACTTTAACCCTCACGATAGAGTGAGTTGAGTCTTTTGCCATCAAATCTGACCCTTCCAATTCTGCAAAATTGAACAAGCAGGAATTTCTTTTTCCAGACCTCCAGCCTCTTGCCACCAGTCTTTACAACTGGCCCTGTCTTCCTCCCCTATGGCCTGTTTCCATGGTGTGTAACAGAGCTGCAACTGTTTCTCAGCAATCACTTTCACTGCACCCCAAATGGTCAAGAAGTGTATAGACAGAACAGTAAAAAGGCCAAAAGAATCCCCCATTGCTAACTAGAACTAAGATGAATTGTGTCATAGTTCAGAGCACTGTCGTTGCTTTGGCACTGAATAACCGCACTTGGCCTCTGCCAAGGCGGGTGTCAGCTGGTGAATTACAACATTGGCAGACCAGACAGAGATAAGCAAAAAATACAGTGACAGCTGCTACACAGAACTATTCTTTCTGGCCTAGTGAATACAAAAATACATTGTGTAAATAAAGACAGACAGCTTCATTATGCAATTGTCTGCTACTATGTCACTGCTAAAGAAGTAGTATTGACTCAGGAAACCATACCCAGAGTCATCAAGCTAATGTGTTCTTGCTTTTTGGACACACAGTGCTATAAGAAATGTAATAATGTAACTCTCTGACAATAGAACTACAATAATGTGTGGGGGAGAGCCAAGAACCTGGTGAATATCAAGACACTTTGTTTTTGGTAAATGATTATTGTATACATTTTGTGTCTAAAAATGAAGATCCTGAAAGAGAACAAATATATTTGACATTCATATTGGTTCTTGTTAGTGTATAACGAATAACTTACACATAAATAATCCTGACATCTCTTTCCATCAATTAAAACCTATAAATAGAGAAAAATGAAATGAATTGAAATGAAAACCTTTCTTAAAATCATAGAACTGGAAGGGACCTCGAGAGGTCATCTAGTCCAGTCCCCTGCACTCAAGGCAGGACTAAGTATTATCTAGACCATCTCTGACAGGAGTTTGTCTAACCTGCCCTTAAAAATCCCCAATGATGGAGATTCCACCACCTCCCTAGGCAATTTATTCCAGTGCTTAACCACTCTGACAGTTAGGAAGTTTTTCCTAATGTTCAACCTAAACTGCTCTTGCTGTAATTTAAGCCCATTGCTTCTTGTCCTATCCTCAGAGGTTAAGAAGAACAATTTTTCTCCCTCCTCCTTGTAACAACCTTTTAGGTACTTGAAAACTGTTATGTCCGCTCTCAGTCTTCTCTTCTCCAGACTAAACAAACCCAGTTTTTTCAATCTTCCCTCATAGGTCATGTTTTCTAGACCTTTAATAATTTTTGTTGCTGTTCTCTGGACTTTCTCCAATTTGTCCACATCTTTCCTGAAATGTGACACCCAGAACTGGACACAGTACTCCAGTTGAGGCCTAATCAGTATGGAGTAGAGCGGAAGAATTACTTCTTGTGTCTTGTTTACAATACTTCTGCTAATTCATCCCAGAATGATGTTTGCTTTTTTTGCAACAGAGTTACACTGTTGACTCATATTTAGCTTATGATCCACTATGACCCCCAGATCCCTTTCCACAGTACTCCTTCCTAGGCAGTCATTTCCCATTTTGAATGTGTGCAACTGATTGTTCCTTCCTAAGTAGAGTACTTTGCATTTGTCCTTATTGAATTTCATCCTATTTACTTCAGACCATTTCTCCAGTTTGTACAGATCAATTTTAATTTTAATCCTATCCTCCAAAGCACTTGCAACCCCCTTACTCCCACTTGGTATCGTCCGCAAACTTTATAAGTGTACTCTTTATGCCATTATCTAAATCATTGATGAAGATATTGAACAGAACCGGACCCAAACCAATCCCTGTGAGACCCCACTTGTCATGCCCTTCCAGCATGACTGTGAACCACTGATAACTACTCTCTGAGAATGATTTTCCATCCAGTTATGCACCCACCTTATGGTTTATTGTAACATGAAAAATGTTACTGTATGGGAAAATTGTATAAAGTAAAAAATGAAAAGAAATCATCATAGGATATTATGTTTATTAGATGAATATTTTCATCCTCACTCTCATCATTATCTTTGCAAAGAGACGTTGGATAAGCACTTAGACTCTGAGTTAAGAAGGCAGCATTTAATGAGGCTTTCAGGTGGTCTCATTCACCTTTTGCTTTAACCGGATATCAGTGAGCATGTTAACTAAACAAACTGGAGAGACAAGTGAATCAGCAATGATGTTCTCTTGGGTGAAAGGCAGATGAAAATTATTCATTTGAAAGTAAAGAAACAAAAAGTGAAATCAAGAACATATTGTGTTAAATCTTGCAGAGCATTTTTCATCTGGAAGGCCAAAGAGCAGACAACTGTCTGAAAATGGGAGCATAAATATTCTGCAAAGAAGGGATAAGCAATGTTCTTCTCTATGGGAATTAGTTGACCATCCAAGGTTCAATAAAATGATCCAAGTTTTTCAACGAAAAATGGTGTCTTAACTGACTCACGTATAGGATTTGTCTGAGATCCAGGGACCACCAGCAATTTCTAACCATCTATTATACATACCCTTAATGTCTGTAGCTTGGTTGTTATCAGATCCCCATTTTTTGCAAATGCAAAATATCACAAAATAAAATGAAAAACAACATAAAATGAATGAGACAAGGTGAGTGAGGTAATATCTTCTATTGGACTAACTTCTGTTGGTGAAAAAGACAAGCAAAGTAAGCAGTCATGGGTTAAGAGAGAAGATCCTCTCATGGATCGGTAACTGGTTAAAACAAAAGTAGGAATAAATGATCAGTTTTCACAATAGAAAGTGGTAAATACCAGAGTCCTCCAAGGAACTGTACTGGAACCAGGGCTGTTCATCATATTCATAAATGATCTGGAAAGGGGAGTGAACAGTAAGATGGCAAAGTTTGCAGACACTACAAATTACTCAAGATAGATAAGTCCAAAGCTGAGTGCAAAGAGTTACAAAGGGATCTCATTAAACTGAATGAACAGGCAACAAAATGGCAGATGAAATTCAGTGTTGATAATGCACATTGGAAAACATAATCCCAACTATACATACAAAATGATGGGCTCTAAATTAGCTGTTACCACTCAAAAAAGAGACTTTGGGTCATTGTGGATAGTCCTCTGGGAACATCTGCTCAGTGTTCTGCTGCATCAAAAAAGCTATAGAATGTTAGGAACCATTAGGAAAGGGATAGATAATAAGACCGAAAATATCATAATGCCACTATATAAATCCATGGCACGACCACACCTTGAATACTGTGTGCAGCTCTGGTCTCCCCCTGTCAAGAAAGATCTATTAGAATTGGAGTAAGTACAGAGAAGTGCAACAAAAAATGATTAGGGGTAGGAAACAGCTTCCATATGAAGAGAAATTAAAAAGACTGGGGCTGTTCAGCTTTGAAGAGAGACAACTAAGGGGTGATATGACAGAGGTCTACAAAATCATGAGTGGTTTGGAGAAAGTGAATAGGGAAGTGTTATTTACCTCTTCACATAACACAAGAACCAGGGGTCATTCAATGAAATTAATAGGCATCAGGTTTAAAACAAACAAAAGGAAGTACTTCATACAATGCACAGTCAACCTATAGAACTTGTTGCCAGGGAATATTGTGAAAACCAAAAGTATAACTGGGTACAAAAAAGAATTAGGTAAGTTCATGGAGGATAGGTCCATCAGTGACTATTAGCCAATATGTTGAGGGAAGCAACCTCATTCTCTGTGTGTCCCTAAACCTCAGGCTGCTAGAAGCTGGGAGTGGATAACAGGGGATGGATCATCTGATAATTGCCCTCTGAAGCATCTGGCATTGCCCATTGTCGGAAGACAGGATACTGAGTTAGATGGACACATTGGTCTGACTCAGCATGGCCATTCTTATGTTCTTAACTTTCGAGCTCCAAAGAGCTCTGTGGAGCTCAAAACCTTGTATCTTTCACAAACAGAAGTTGGTCCAATAAAAGATATTATCTAACTCACCTTGTCTCTCATATCCTGGGACCAACACAGCTATAACATCGCTGCAAACTAGGGTGACCAGATGTCCTGATTTTATAGGGACAGTCTCGATTTTTGGGTCTTTTTCTTATATAGGCTCCTATTACCCCCCATCCTCTGTCCCGATTTTTCACATTTGCTATCTGGTCACCCTACCACAAACAAAACATAAACCAAAAGAGGTTAAAAGCTTAAATCAATTAGTGCTTTTCAGTCAGGCATTCAGTGTAGACTAAGATATTCTAACTCCAGGAATATAAAGGATATTATTAACATGTCTGAAGTATACATTTGAATTAATGTGCTTGTTAAATTTTATGACTCCAGCCTATTTTTATGTTGACAGTTTCAGAAAGCATGTTTTGAGAATTTTCTAGTTTGTGATCACTCTGAAGCATGCTCATCAATTTACAAATTATACTCTAAAAGACCAAAGAGATCAATGCTATTTGCACTGAGCCTGAACCTAGTTTTTTCAGCTTTTCTAAACAATATTCACTCAGTTGGGGCCCAGCCAACATGAATCTGATCTGGCTACACTATGCACATTTACAGAGCATTAGAAACATTGGGGGGCAGTAATAGCATTTAAAGAAACAACAAATTAGTACACCCCCCAACAAACATGGTAGGCAGGGTGATTGCAACAAAATGGAGGTAGCCTCCTTCCCAAAGAACTGATAGAAAGGGGAGCAGAGATGAGGCGCTGTAGGGAAGGATTCCCATACTCTTGCAGCAAGAATCCCTTTTATGCATGCTTACAATTCAAAGAAAATATTGCAAAGGCTTCTCCATCTCAGAAGCCTACAGTGAAAGCAAACTCTTAACTAGCTGCAATATTTGAGTATCAGAGGGGTAGCCACGTTAGTCTGGATCTGTAAAAAGCAACAGAGAGTCCTGTGGCACTTTTAAGACTAACGGATGTATTGGAGCATAAGCTTTCGTGGGACGCATGTAATGGAAGTAGCTTCGTCAGACGCATGTAATGGAAATTTCCAGAGGCAGGTATAAATATGCAGGCAAGAATCAGTCTGGAGATAACGAGGTTAGTTCAATCAGGGAGGGTGAGGTCCTCTGCTAGCAGTTGAGGTGTGAACACCAAGGGAGGAGAAACTGCTTTTGTAGTTGGCTAGCCATTCACAGTCTTTGTTTAATCCTGATCTGATGATGTCAAATTTGCAAATGAACTGAAGCTCACCAGTTTCTCTTTGGAGTCTGGTCCTGAAGTTTTTTTGCTGTAAGATGGCTACCTTTACATCTGCTATTGTGTGGCCAGGGAGGTTGAAGTGTTCTCCTACAGATTTTTGTATATTGCCATTCCTGATATCTGACTTGTGTCCATTTATGCTTTTACGTACTGACTGTTCAGTTTGGCCAATGTACATAGCAGAGAGGCATTGCTGGCACATGATGGCATATATAACATTGGTGGACGTGCAGGTGAATGAACTGGTGATGTTCTGGTTAAGTCCTTTGATGGTGTTGCTGGTGTAGATATGTGGGCAGAGTTGGCAGCGAGGTTTGTTGCATGGGTTGGTTCCTGAGTTAGAGTTGTTATGGTGCGGTGTGTGGTTGCTGGTGAGAATATGCTTAAGGTTGGCGGGTTGTCTGTGGGCGAGGACTGGCCTGCCTCCCCACATCTGTGAAAGTGAGGGATCATTGTCCAGGATGGGTTGTTGATCACTGATGATGAGTTGGAGAGGTTTAAGCTGAGGACTGTAGGTGATGGCCAGTTGAGTTCTGTTGGTTTCTTCCTTGGGCTTGTCTTGTAGCAGGAGGCTTCTGGGTACACATCTGCTCTGTTGATTTGTTTCCTTATTTCCTTGTGCGGATATCGTAGTTTTGAGAATGCTTGGTGAAGATCTTGTAAGTGTTGGTCTCTGTCTGAGGGGTGGGAGCAGATGCAGTTGTACCTCAGGTCTCTTCTTTTTGAGCCTGGCAAATTCAGACAGTCTGCTGGGAAAGCCAAGTGTGACTTGGAATAAAGTATCAGAGGGGTAGCTATGTTAGTCTCGATCTGTAAAAAGCAACAAAGAGTCCTGTGGCACCTTATAGACTAACAGACGTATTGGAGCATAAGCTTCCATGGGTGAATACCCACTTCGTCAGACGCATGTAGTGGAAATTTCCAGAGGCAGGTATAAAATTTCCACCACATGCATCTGTCGAAGTGAGTATTCACCCAAGAAAGCTTATGCTCCAATACGTCTGTTAGTCTATAAGGTTCCACAGGACTCTTTGTCGCTTGGAATAGAGTGGTTGGCATGTTGTAAGCTACTTCAAACTTTAGGAACCCTTCAAGTATTGTGAGATGCTTTGTGTATTCTGACTAGAGCAAATATAATGCAACTTAATTTAGAGGAAAATATATTATGAAAGACAGTGTAAATATTTAAAACACCATTACTGTATTTCTGAACCAGATTCATACACCTGATAAATACACTTCAAAATATCCTAACATTATGTTCCTGGAAAAAATAATTGTATTTACCTGCCCATAAAAAAAGAATTGATGTAAAGCATCATTTTGAACCAAAGCTTGTTTTTTTTAAATTCCAAAGACATTTGATGTTTAATATTAAATTTAAAACTAATAAGCAGTTCACATGTTAAAAGTGCAGACAATAGCTAATCGATCCTCACAACACACCCATGAGATAGATTAGTATATACTGCTATTTTCATTTTGTAAATGGGAAAAATGACACAAACAAATGAAGTGACTGGGCCAAGGACACATGAGAAGGAAGGGCCTGATGTAGAAATCCAGGAGTTTTTGAACCACAGCCCTATGGTCACCGCTCCAGACTACATTGCTGTTGCCAAAACACACCTTATGGTTGTATAACTGACAGCACATGGGACAAATCCTCAGCAGATGTGAGCTGGTGTAGATTTGCTGGAGCTACAATGATTTAAACTAATTCCCCAGTGTGTTTTGTCTATTCAACATATGGCAATAAAATCACTATGGAGCTGTATTTCAATAATACCACATATACTCTGTCTTCCAACATCCTGAACGTCTTGGATCTTTTACTTTCTAAAATGGAATACACCAAAAGTAAATACACCAGGGATTAATTTGGCCCAATATTTTTGCATATCTACTGAAGTGGGTCAGAAATTTTCCATCAAGATGTCATTTTGATAAAAAATGGAGAAAACACCTCAGAGAAATGTTCCTGAAACATGTTTTTCATTTTCTGGCCAACTCTGCTATTCATAAAGAGGCAATTCTAACTGCAGACAAACAAGAACAAAATAATCCCGACTCTGCTAAACTGATGAGATAATTGATATGATCTTATCTGCACTGAGACTCATATTTGGAGCCCAATATGAATACACCCAAGTGAAGTACAGTCATAATTTCTAAATAAGAAAAAAGGTTATGAACTCAGCCTATAGATTATTTGCTTGTTGAGACAGAAGTGGCTGTACACAGGCATGTAGCTATTTATCACAATGAACTAGATTCTGTCTGGCCCTTTATAAGTGTGCAAGGTAAGAAGAAGGAAGAACAGGAAGCGTCCCCTGTATCCTTTGGAGCCACAAGGGCAAGGGTATGCGCTGTGGTCTGCTGGCAGCACTATTTGTCCCAAAATGGGGTAGGATGAGAGCAAACTCATGGTCCCAACTCCCCTGCCCTGATTACAGGATGGCAAGGCCCTCTCTGCCGTATGCACCTCTTTGGATCCCCAGAAAGAATTCTGGTGAAGTCAGAACATACAAGGGTAAAGCACTCAGGGACTGGAGGGAACATTTGTGTGTGTGTCAAAGATGGATAGGATGATATCTGAGGAGACACAGAACTTTTGTGGAGTGGGGTGGGAGTGGACTGGTGAGAAGCACAGATATGGGGGAAACCAAATGGAGGCATTCTTTTAAGAGAACCTTGAGGGAGTACATGCGGCTGGGTTTTTTGGGATAGGAAGGAACAGATGCAGGCACAAATAATGTGGTTAGGGTTTTATTGTTGTTTTGTGGTGGGGTCCTCAGAAGATTCAGCGATAAGTTTTGGAGGCTGGAAATCAAGTGAAGTGCAAAGAGAGAGTTCAGCATCTCAGACACAAATTATCAAGCAAATCTGGCATAGCGGGACAGGGGAAAATAGTGTAAGGCTAGACAGAAAAGGGCTCGAGGGAAGGATGAGAGGTGGGAATTTTGGAAGACAATGGTGAGAGATACAAAGTAAGAGGTTAAGAATAATAAAAGACGGAAAGTGAAAAAAGAAAATGGAGAAAAAAGAGGAGAAATGAAAGGAGAAGAGAATAAATTAATGAAAGGAAAGCAAGAAAGACCACATGCAACTGTAGGATGAGTAAATGTTATTTATTATTCTTCCTCCCCCCGCCCCCTGATATTTTCACATTGAAAAATAGGATGCTGAAACTCAGAGTCCATGTTAACCTCAGGAGTTCAGTTTATGTTCCCATGGCTTGAGACATGGGAGATCTTCAGGCTGATTGTGATTGGGGGTGGGTGGGTGGAGAGGTGCAGGGTCATGCCTCCTACTTGGCATTTCCATTCCAAACACTGCTTGGATTGCTTTGTAGTGACCCTTGCTGACAGGCTACTATACAACAGCATTGACAAGATTTAGAGATAATTTCATAGAGAGATAATCTATCTTTCTTCAGCCAGGAGGTAGGACCACCTAGTATAAGGCTAAGGGTGAAGGAGGAAAGGGGGAAATAGCAAAAAGCATTAAAGAGAAGAATTCAGGGGACCATTATACCCAAAAGAAGGAAAAGTCTCTTGTCATCTTTCCTCTCAAGTCACTCATTTATATTGAAGTATTTAATTTATTTTAAATAGATAATTCCTCTACTCTCTTCCGGGTGTTTTTCTCCAGCCCGATGCTCCTATCAATGAGTTTCTGTTACTGCTCCCCAGCTTTGCACATGAAGTGAAGTGCTTTGCTCTTGGGTGAGATATTCACCAACTTTCTGAGCGAGGAGAAATAAAGACAGAGGAAAGAAAGTAAGAGCAACAGGCTGTCTGAGTTTGTAGAATACAATTTTTTTTTTAAAATCAGCAAATAATGTAGAGAAAAGACCCTTAAAGAGGTTTGCAGCCTAGGGAAGACAAACTGCTTAACTTCACAACTCCGGCTTGCAGCTGACTATGGTATTTCACTGGTCGTTTTGGATCCAAAGGTACTTCTTTGTCACACAAGCATAGCATGATCTCACAGGTTTTGCACAGTTATTTATTGACATACAAATATTGAATTACAAGATTGAGATTAAGGGAAATTTTATCCTCAGCTCTGCTTGTTGTGTGCCTCATAAGGTCTTAATTGTGACCTGATGTGGTACTGGGAGGACTGCTTAGTTAATACTTGTAAAGTGTGTTGAAGATGAAGATTTCTAGGTATTATTTGAATATAAAGACCTATGCCAAGCATTTAATTCTTTCTGGGGCATTGAACAGTGGTTTATGTTTATCAGCTTCATCTTAGGCAGGTGTAAGGTTATGAGTTTTGGTGTTAAAAGCAGTCAGAGAAAATATATGTTAAATGGTCACATTCAGCATAGTGAGGGACAGGATCTGGGAGTGATAACAGAGTAAACAGATACAGCAATGAAACTGTCAGCAAAATGTATGACTGCAGTCACACAGCAAACAGAGTGCTAGGATGTAGACACTGGGGCCCAAAACACAAGCTGGAAGAAATGATTCCAGCTCACTATATGTGGCTTGTTGGTAGCACATTTGACTACCACGATGCCCAGTTTTACACACTGTAAAACAGAGATGATGTCAGGCAGATAGAAGAGGAGGCAGAAGAGCCACAGCACGAGAAAAGATCTGAGAGAACTAATTAATATGCAGAAATAGCAGATATACTACATTTGTACTAGAGAAGAGAGAACATGTAGAGAGAACATGATTAAAGGGAGGTATGAATTAGACAGGTTGGAGATGCAGTGTCTCTGACTGGCTAAAACAAGGACAGAGGCAAGAGGATAAAGTTCAATATTCTGTTCTTTAAAAAAAAAAAATCCTGATAGTTATTCCAGGGGCCTCAAACTCATTCTTTGCATTTGAATGCATGTGGTGTCACACACCATCCAGTACATTCTTTGGAGCTAACAGAAATTCCATTTTTCATAATTATATTTCAAGTAGGCATTTGTTAAAAAAATATTAGTTTCAGGGCATCATTTTATACTCATACGTTCTGTGCCAATCTCTAATAAACTGTTTTGGATATTTTCCTCCAGAATGCCCTCAACATCTACAATGAGTGTTGAAAGATCCTTTCCATTTTCCTTTGTTTTTTATCTTTTCTGCAACACCCTCCAACCATATACCATCACAAACCTTTTGTTGTAACTGGGCTATGTTCAGTTCTGTAACTGGGACACTTAAATATGTCAATACTCTGCAGTAAATGTAAAGCCATTGCATGTTCATCTGAGTGCAGAGGAGATACAAACACGGTGAGCTCTTTTATGACGGATTTACTTCAGTTATTTCTTGTTTTTTTTTGTCCTTCTAAATTAAAGGTCATGCTGACTGAATGTATCTGGTTTTTCTTTGTATGCAGAAAAAACATAACAACAGCCATGAAGTAGACCAAGAAGAATTGCACATAGTCCCTTTGTATGTGTACAGCTACCACTCCTAAATCAGAAAGAGGAGCACTGCTGAGTGAAATGACCCATTCTTCATCTCCCCCAGAGACTAAGTATGTTATTCTCTAAGCACGCATAAACCATGTTAGCCCAGTAAGCTCCTAATTGAATTAGAAATTCAATTTCAGTCTTACCATAGCCCTCATTCTGAAGGAATTGATACAGACTTGGAGAGAAATAAACCATTTAAATACAAAGGTATAAAACCCACATGTGGATAACAAATTAGTTTTGTTTCCTTATACTCCATGACACCACCCAGGGGCTCTCTGCACTGTCCATATGGGTGAACATCTTTGGAGGATTTTGTACCCATAATATTTTAGTGGAATACTGGTATACAGTTTTATGTACTTGCATTATAAGCAGAGTATAAATACTGAGGTTCCAGGAATTACAGAGCAAATGCCTGTCGTGGTATTTATTTGGTGTCATCTTTCATGTGGGAAGACTTTCATAGCTCCCTTGTGTCAATGCAATACTTTATGAAGCAGTAGATCACTTCCATGGATGTGAATCAGGTTTAGTAGTTTCTTACAAGCCAGTTAGTAACAGCTTTTAAACCCTATCATTTAGTGTCCCCTTCATTTCACATTTCATTTGTTTGAATGTTTTACCAGTCCCTGCTCTGTTACAGACTGTTTTAAATCTTTATTCCCTTCTTTTACCCTAAATATGGAGAGTAATGGTCTTCAAGGCTCTGCACAGTCACATTTAGATTTAGAGTTTCTATGCTACATTTGGATCTGGATACTTATAAATGCAAATAGTGTGTGCACAGGGATTCAGGGGATTCAGGGGAAGTTTAGCTCTGACAAAGTCTCTTTTTGTATTAGCTATTAAGCTTTGGGATACCTGTCAACATTTTAATTCTTCCCTTCAACTGTTCAGTGGGAGAACCTTGTCCACCCTGCTCCCACTTTGTGGCTAGAGGTTACTCCTCAATGTTTCATTACACACACACATGGCAGCATACAAGAAAGGAGTACGTGGCTTGGATTTTTAGACCCCATGTTCCCAACTTCTGCATTACCCATCCTCTCACTTACCTGCTTGCACAGCAAAACCATATGGGCTTGGTTGCCCCAGGACCCTCTTTGGCTATGAGGTGGGGGTCTGGGACTTGCACCGTAATCATTTAAGGAGAAATTAAGACTAAGCAAAACAGGACAGTTGGTTGGATTCCCTTCTCCCAACACCCCAAAACCAACTGTTAGTTGAATAAATTATTGGTTGCATAATACCATTCATTCATTCATTGATACTTTATTTGACTGATATAACTCATCCACTATAGAACTGGTCGACTACTGCAAAAAAGTATTTATCAAAAATAAAGTTATTCTGTGAAAACTGTAAAATTACTTGAACATTGTATTTGACATTGCTGTCTGCTCTGCTCAATAGCAAAAATCTGGAATCTGATCTCATTTATACTGGTTACTTTTGTCATGCCAGTAACTCCACTGGCTTCAACACCGTAACTCCTGCTTTATGTGGTATGTGAGATCAAAACTAGCCCCATAGACTTTTTAACATTTTAGGGACTAAATTTCATTCTTTATATTTTAAAGCTACAGAAAACATCCATGTCAAGTACTGTACTATGTACCTTTCCAGGGTAATACAAAAACCTTAATCTAAAATACGATTCATTTCAAAACAAGATGCACCTAAATTCAAGAGTCAAGCTTTAGGTAGTCAATTGTCTGCTGATGTCAGCATTTGACTTTGTTGACTGTGTTTCTATCCAAGTTCTTTTGTGTTTAGACTCAGTGGCTCATGTTTCCTTTAAAAATCTTGGCCAATTTTATCTTGGCTGCAAGTATAATCACCAACACTATTCTGCTTTGGTTTGGCTGCAGAGAAGGGGTCAGGTCCCGAGTTGGGTAAGGCTGATAAGAGGAAGACCGCATTTCATGTGTGAGGGTGTTCCCCTCAGACATGATGATTCAGAAAACATCATGCCTAAGTTATGATTACTAGGTTAGCACATAATGATCATCTCCAAAGGGAAATGTGGAATTTGAAAGATGAGTTTATTTTGATTCCATGGGTTTTAGATGTATTCCCTGGAAAATGAATATGAGCTCCTTTTTGAAGTTTGGAACAAGGTGAAATCAAGCGTTCAGCTTGTGCTGTTTCACCAGGTTTTGTTTTCTATGGCATTGATGGATAGTTGTTATTTCACACATTTTGGCTTCAGTACAAGAACTGAAACTTTGTCTGGAGAGATGTGGACAGGAGTCCCCCCATGAGTCTGGTGTAGTCACAGGTAATTCTTGTGAACCAAAGATTAACTAGCAGGAGCTGTAAAATATATAGGACTGATTCTTAACTAAATCTCTTGTAATAAAATGAACAATAACCTAAACTGCCTAAAATGAACTCTGGGTATACTCTGAAATTGAACTATAGTATAATACATTTTTATTTCACTATAAAGATAAAAAGCAAAGAGATTAAAAGCTCTTCAGGACAAGGACTACCTTTTTGTGTGCCTTGTATAGCACGGAGCATAACATCAGTGCTTAATACATTAAAAACAATAGTAATAGAAATTCAACATGGGTAACTACATATATACAGGGTTTCTAGTATTCACTGTGTTCTTACACTTTCACATATCAAAAGATTGCCAAGAGCACTAATGGGAGATTAGTTTACAAATAGAGGCAATAGATTGTTATAGTTTCTTGCTTTCTCTCCATTCTGATCATTATTGGATTGATTCGTCATTCAATAAGAAGAACGTACAGTTCATATCAGGATTTTATAGAGCTTCTTCCAAGCAAATTCAATGTTTTTGTTCATGCTGGATTGGGCTTTGAAAAGGCTATTGATCCTGAATGAATTTTTCTCTTTTGGATTTTCCTTACAGTATTTTCATTTATCAGTATACTTTCATTGCTATAGGATTTTTCTGATGTGGTGCAGGACATTATCCACCCCCATGTTTGAAAAAGGTCAGAACCCAAATTTGTTCCTTATTTAAAACCATCCAAAACAAAGTCTGAGTGATAGATAAACAAACAAAACCACACCTAATTCTTGGTTTACCACCTTATAGTAAGTGTCATACAAGAGGGAATTCCAGCTGAAATTAGTTTTCTTCAGCACCTATTAGTCTTGCCCAGGTCTAGTTTTCCTTTTAAGTGAGAGCTTCTGCTTATAGACCACCAATATCTCAGTTCAAGTCTCAATTCTGCTAATTTGCAGATGCACCTACAGTGGGAATGCTGCAATTATGGAATAGCTGATAACTGAAGAAGGTTGCTGCAAGTTGGCAAACACAATAATTAGTGAAGAGGAAACATCATTGGTATCAGTTTGGATAGCATCCAAGAGTTCAGGTGATTATACAAAGTTTCTGAGAGTAATTCAACCCCCTTGGCCCTGTTAACTGTTATTTTGGAATGCCTGCTTTCAGTCATGGATGGAAACCAGAAGAGAAAAACTCCTGCTCTCAGCTTTTCAGAAATGTAAAACAGGTTGAGGCAGAAGACTTTTTGCAGAAAAAGGGAAAAGGTTCTGGAAATGGGGCTTTTTGTCCAATCCTTGCCCCCCCCCCCCCGTTTACCCCCCACTGGTCCCTCTTCCATAATAATCATAGCCTCATTGCATGACACAAAAGAATAGTTGGTGGAATCCAGGTGTCAGCAACTTTTACAGGGAAGAGAAAGAAGAGGAGAAAAGAATAATGAGACTGAGTGATGAAGTTACATAAGAACATTAACAGCGGTGCCAAGCAGTCTTCTAATGGGCTTGATATATTAGTGACAATGTACTAACATGAGCATTTTGACTCATGTTATCACAGTTCTTTCCTGGGTGTATACTCAGCTATTTGATCACTTCAATAACTTTTAAGGTTTTCCTTTCACATTCCTGAAATCAAATATTTATTTACTTAACTCTGCAATAGGCAAAGGGCAATTTTATTTTTCTATAATACTCTAGGTCCTTTTGTACAAAGAACCTCAAAGCTTTCATTAAATTGCATACAGCTGAGCATTATATTTGAATAAACTGTAGTAAAACAGCATGCTACTGAACAGAGCAATCAATCTAAGGTAATAGATTTCATTCTTCTGAAAATCTTCATTGAATAAAAGCCAAATTATACAAACATGTTTTTCATATGGTATCAAAAATGCTTCTAGATGGATCCAAAGCTAATCTAGCATAACCATAAAATAACCTAGCTCCAAAGATATATTAGGACAATCAGAAAATCAGCCATGGAAGAACACATCAAGTGGCTACAAACGAGAGATGAAAGAACATTAAGCATAAACAACATTCCTTGGCCAAGATCCTACATAACAATAATGATGTGGGGCCAAATTCTGATGTTTTATTCAGTCAAAAGACCCTTTGGCCCAAATGGGACCATATTGGGACTGCGTTAATCCTGGAACAGAGTGGGCCTGACCAATCCTTAGAATAACCTTGCTAGTGTGATAGGGAGTGAGAAGTGACCACTCAACTACTTCAAGGTCAGGCCTCCACCGGAGCTCTAGATGGTGGTGGGAAGCTTTAGACAAATAAGCTCCCTACCTTCTCTTCTGATTGGTCTCTGATTCTGGTCCCTGCCTCTTCCCTGTGCAGGGACAACTTTAGATTCAGTATCCCCTGTGAAGTGACTTCCACAGATGGAAAGAGAGACCTAGGCATCAGAGTGATTGAGGCAAAGCCCCCATTAACTGGTGCATCTGGAAGATTGGAGGTTGTCATGGAGGGTGCTCTGAGCAAGGTACCCTCTGTATCCCAGTTGCCTATCGGGCTGATGTTTCCAGGCCAATGAACTGCAATGTTCAGATAATAATTTTATTTTGGATTTGGCAGCCAACTCTGGTGTGAAGGTCTGTGTCTGTTATTCAGCTTAGCAAACCTGATTCCCTATTCAGACATATAGGGGAAAGAACTCCTCCATAATCACCACTTCCCCACAGTGCTACATATAGATTCAGGAGTTGGCCACCAGAGAGTATTGGGTAGCTGTGGGGCAATTCTATGGTCATTGCTCAGGGGCATCTGCCTGCTCAGGATGTAGCTAGTCACATACAGACCTGAAGGATCATAGCAAGAAGATGGCTTTGTCTGCACTCCATGCCCTCAGAGAGCCAAACTCATGATTTGGACATTGAGAATTTTACCTGTAGACTGACTGGTTAGTGAGTAGGGCTTCAGGAACTGGCCTACAGACAGGGTCTGCTTCTGCTCCAGCAGAAGTCAACAAAGGGTTTGGCATTAATTTCAGTGGGAACTGGAGTAGGCATTTTTATAGCAATTTTGGCCATGAGAATGTCATGTTAGGCATGGTGCGATGGACACCCTGCCATCTCTGCTGTATATAATTGTGAAACTGTATACTGTTTTAAATTCACTCAATCTTTTATTATTTTAACTTCAAAATTGTGTACATTGTAAAATAGCCTGAAAACCTACAGAAATGCTAGTATGTCATAGATTCATAGATTATAGGACTGGAAGGGACCTCGAGAGGTCATCGAGTCCAGTCCCCTGCCCGCATGGCAGGACCAAATACTGCCTAGACCATCCCTAATAGACATTTATCTAACCTACTCTTAAATATCTCCAGAGACGGAGATTCCACAACCTCCCTAGGCAATTTGTTCCAGTGTTTAACCACCCTGACAGTTAGGAACTTTTTCCTAATGTCCAACCTAGACCTCCCTTGCTGCAGTTTAAACCCATTGTTTCTGGTTCTATCCTTAGAGGCTAAAGTGAACAAGTTCTCTCCCTCCTCCTTATGACACCCTTTTAGATACCTGAAAACTGCTATCATGTCCCCTCTCAGTCTTCTCTTTTCCAAACTAAACAAACCCAGTTCTTTCAGCCTTCCTTCATAGGTCATGTTCTCAAGACCTTTAATCATTCTTGTTGCTCTTCTTTGGACCCTTTCCAATTTCTCCACATGCCAGTGACTTGAATTTGGGAAGGTTAACCTACCCTTTCTTTTGATCAACAATCAAGCTACAGAATAGTAGCAGTTTATATAAGCTACCCTCTAGAGCCTTATCTTCAGTAGGAAAATTTGAGTTAACTTACTCAAGGTAAAATCCTTGTAAAGAAAAGTCAGTTTGCAGTTTTCACTGACATTGAGTAGGTTGAGGTGAAGGCTTTGGGAAGCATCCTCTTTAATCTGACCTGCTAACTTGTGTGAAGGATACAAACTGCCTTGTCTTCACTAGGATTTCACCTCAAGTTAAATTGCTTTAAGAACACACCCTTTTTCATAGAGAAGATGGAGCACAGGGGAGCAATTAGCTGCAATACAAAATACAAACCATTAAGTTATTATACGTAGAGACTAGAATTTATCATTCTTCTGTAATAAGCGTGCAGTACATCTCCAGGTTGATGGTCAAATCTTTTATAAGTTAATCAGTTGACAGAGCACACTTCATTGTCCAGGTCCCTCAAAGTACAATATGCAGGTAAAATTATAGAGAGAAAAATCAACTGTTACGATACAATTGTTCCTAATGCGTTTTAGGATCTAAAATCTAACTGTAGATTTTAATTGTTTTACATTCCATTTTTCCTCATTGGAAGCCAGCCATCAGCTTCAGAGTTGGAAACTGCATTACTCCATGTTTCTACAACAAGCCCCTCCAGACTTTGGCTAGTAGAGGCTGCCATCTCTTTTGGATACTACTTCCACCCTGTATCTGTTCTTGCAACAAACACCACAAGCAGGTGCACATTTTCATCGGAGAGAGCGGTCAAGGAATTCCTTCCAAAGCTGTGTGCTTGTGCCAGGGTGTAGAGAGTGGTTGCCAGATAAAACAATCTAGTTTTACCAGATGTACATGGGCAGCGGGTATCAAAGGCCGTGGGACGCTAAGCCTCCCCAAACAGCCCTCTGTGGTCCTGCCCATGCTGTGCCCCCAGACCCCCTCCTGCTTCCCGGCACTCTGCTGTGGGCTGCTCTTCCCCCGTGTCCGGGGCCCCAGGCTGGAGTTGGTGCTAGTGGGGGGCTGACCTGCAGCCAGGGACTCTGGGCAGCTGGAACCGGTGCTCACACTGCCCACCTGCCCAACGCTCCTGCTCCAAGCGCTTAAGTGGCCCAGGGATGGAGGGGGAGGGTGCAGGTGGGCGCTCTGGAGGGGGTAGGGAGCCAGGAGAGGTGGGGCCCCAGGAAGAAGTGGCAGGGCAGGGTGGGCTGGGGGCTAGTCTCCCCGAGTTCATGGTTCACCTGCTACTTATGCAGCTGTATGTTGCAAAGTTATTTAAGTCATTGATTCTTGTTATGCTTTTCTCTACTAGATTAAAAAGCCCTTTAGTATCTGGTATTTTCTCATTGTGAAGGTATTATACATTGTATTCAACTCACCTTTTGATTTTCTTTTTGATAACCTAAACTGATTCTTTAAGAGACTAAAGAACCAACATGTAATGAAACATGGATCTCCACAGGTATAATGCAGGTCATGTTTCAAGCTAGGATTTTCAAAAGGGCCTAATGGAATTAGGCACTTAATTATCTAACATTTCAATAGGATTTAGGTGCTTTTGAAAATTCCAGCCTTAATTCTAAACACTCCAGTAAAAATCTTCCCAATGCCAGATGTGCAGAGTGGAGTCTTCTAATTTCTTTCCAAATTGCAGCACCTATTCTCCTGACAACAATATCTCTAGGTGTTCTTGGCTCCACTGAACCTTGGGATCCCTTAATGAGAGACAGATTTTCCTGATTTGAGATAGTTACCTCCACCCTGGCCTTAGGCCTGAAAGTCTTGAATGCATTCCATGCTCACATCTCTTTTGCAGCTTTAGACAATGTTTACAGAAAGCACTTTAAGGACAATGTTTTGTTTCCAAAAGATTAATTTCTATGTAAACAAAACACTCGTTTAAAAGAGAGTGGTTAACCAACATCATTTCTAACTCTTCTTCCTGCCAGCCCCTGGTTTTTGTGAAGGCATTATTATCCTTTTCTGATATCTTATCTGTCTCTAATGCCACTATTTTTAGAATAATAATAATAATAATAAAAACAAATGGATAAAGGCATATTGATGTCACACCATGGGACACTATGATCACATATGTATATTTCAGTCAGCAGTATACATTTTAAATTCTACCTCATCATCTCTCAGATTTCTTGGCAGCTGAATTTACCTTCTGGCATAAGTGCTGGATCTATGAGTGTGGGGGGTGCTACAGCACTAGGGTGACCAGACAGCAAGTGTGAACAAATCAGGATGGGGTGGGGGATAATAGGCACCTATATAAGACAAAGACCCAAATATCGTGACAGTCCCTATAAAATCGGGACATCTGGTCACCCTATACAGCATCCCCTGACTTGAAGTGGTTTCCATGATATACAGGGTTTACAGTTTGGTTCAATGATTCTCAGCACCTTCCCCCCCTCCCCCTTGGTTCATGGGTACTATCCAACAGTTTCAGTAGCTGTCTGTTTCCTTCACTAAGAATTGAAACATGCTTATAGGCTTAATTTGAGTTAAAATGATTCAATCATTTGGGCTCAATAGGAAGAAAATAAATGTTGCAATGATATTGTTATTGCTTTAACACAGATAGTGAAAAAGTAATTACTATATGCCAATAGCTTGCCTTAGCAAAATACAATACAAAAAGTACAGCATTCATAGCCACATCATCCATTTCAGTGCATTATATTGGGTTACCTCTTACTGTGGGCCCAAGCCAGTAAGCCTTGCGCAAGAAAATCTATTGAAATCAAAGCTGTGATAAAGATAACAGGATCTTTTCTGTTTTCTATATATATAGATCTAATTCTATATATATAATTTGTATTTCTGTGGTACCGAGGAGCCCTAGTCATGGACCAGGGATCCCCTGTACTAGGCTCTGTACAAACACAGAACAAAATGATGGTCCCTCCCCCAAAGAGGTTACAATTTAGTTTATATATATTCTTCCAGATCCAATGCATTACCACAGTAATGTATTTGATTTATTTTAGATGATACTGCAGTGGTTTACAGAACAGTAACATAAAGCCCCATTGAGTATTTCTTGCACAAGAAAAGATCCTGTTATCTTTATCACAGCTTTGATTTCAATAGATTTTCTTGCGCAAGGCTTACTGGCTTGGGCCCACAGTAAGAGGTAACCCAATATAATGCACTGAAATGGATGATGTGGCTATGAATGCTGTACTTTTTGTATTGTATTTTGCTAAGGCAAGCTATTGGCATATAGTAATTACTTTTTCACTATCTGTGTTAAAGCAATAACAATATCATTGCAACATTTATTTTCTTCCTATTGAGCCCAAATGATTGAATCGTTTTAACTCAAATTAAGCCTATAAGCGTGTTTCAATTCTTAGAGAAGGAAACAAACAGCTACTGAAACTGTTTGATAGTACCCATATATATATATATATATATATATATATATATATATATATATATATATATATATATATATATATGGCCTTTGAATTGTCATGACTGGAAGTTTTGAAATTGTATTATTATTTAATTACATTTTGGTGTTGTATAGATTGAAGATATACATGTTCAATTATTTTTTAAACTTTCTGTAGTATAAAGTATATGGGTTTTGTGAGGGTAAATTCATTACAGTTTGTAAAGTGCTTTGAGATCCTCTGATGGAAGAGCTACAGAAGTGGAAAGTGAAGTATCTACACACTTAAAATGGATTCTAGAAAACTAATGGCAGAAAGGCACAATGCAAAGCAGATGGGGCTCAAAATCCTGACAGCAGTTTGTGAAGTTAGGCTAGATGAACAGCATTAAGTTAACATCAGGCAGAAAGACGGATGATCCTCACTGTGTTCATTCCTGTGGAATACAGATGGAAAAAAAAAAAGAAGCAGCATGAATTGGATTTTTGAGCCAACATACATGTAGTCTGATATGCCACTGCTTAACTATAAGGTAGGAGAAATTCATTCATGCTCCCCACGTGAGCCTTGAAATACAAGCAAACCTATGAGGACACTTAATTCTTATCAATATACATTATGTAGAAAATACTACCATTTACCTCTTACTAACTATGGGGTCATAATCTATATTAAAATATAGATTAGCTCATCTTGAATAGGTAATTATATGGACTTGATGTAAGTAGTTTGTAAAATAAGCAACACTATTACCCAGGAGATTAGGCAGCCTGATTGATGGGAAAGACCCAACGGGACTAAACATTGTCTTTTATTGATTCTTTAGTTAGTAGACTGGAGTGGACAATCATCTGGATTATATTTGAAATACAGCCTAATAGAATTGAATTTATGGAGAAGCCACACACAAAAGAGTTAATATTACAAAGTAGAGGACAGAGAACACTGTTTCCACATCCACTGATGGCTTATCAAATAATAAAAGAGAATGACTGAAAATCTAAACAACCCTGAAAATATATTTGTTCCCTTTTATATCTTTTTACTAGAAAACTGGTACTTTTAGTCTAGGTGCATAAATACATCTTTGTGCTCCAATGATTCTTTTCTGTACTGGTTAAGTAGCTACAACAATGCACTCACATCTTCATCTGTGAGGTCATTGAGCATCTGTGCATTGCCCTACCCAGGCCTAGTGACCAATTCCTCTAGTCAATCCATCTCTTGCATGTTTTCTCAAACAACCCCCAGAAGGCCTACCCAACATGCATTTTCATTGACAATGGGAAACAAGATCAGAATGTCATGCAGATGGTGGAATTAAAGAAGTTAAGTGGGGAGGGGGAGGTTGGTTTTAGCAAAAGAAGGATATAAAAATGTATGTATTTAACCCACCATGCAGTATCAGTAAGTTTTTTTTGTTTTGTTTTGTGCTTTTCTCCCCTCTTCATCAAACATGTCAGGTTCCTCTTGTAGTTTAGCAAATGTCAGCTTTTGTTCTCACCATTCTTTTTGATCTAGCAATCCCCCAGAGTTAAAGCCTGATTTCACCTGCAGCCTTCCACCATGCTCAGCTTTTCTTAGCTACATGACTCTCAACTCTCCTTGGGCCCAGCAGTGAGCTGGTTCATAAACTGACCCAGACTGAGCACATTAAAAGAATGTAACCCAGGAAACCTTTGCTGGTCAATCTATGTAAAACACTTCCTTATATACATCCCAGGTGCAGTGCGCACTTACACGTGGACTGTGGAATGTGCAACAAATGTTGCCAACAGCTCTACTAGCTTTGGATCCTGGGATCAAATTTGCTGAGTTCTTGCTTTTCAGCACAAGGAATCCTTTGCTTTTTAACCAGTTTGCTGTCTTTTGAAAATGTATAATATGTAGCTGGAGCCCTCTTCACAATGCTTAAAAGCCTGCATACTTTTTGCAGTTTACACACCTAACCTTGTGAATATGGGATTTTTTCCTCCATCGCCAAAGGATCAGAGGTTGTACTGAATATTTTAAGTAGTCCTGCCTTCCTGCATCCCAGTAATGGAGATGTAAATATATATACACAACTTTAAAACACCCAGTTCAATAATGCATATTTTATCTCCTCCTCTCCCCACCCCTCCCCCACAAAGGGTGTGCCTCTACTTTGGTAATTTAGACTTTGAATGACCTTGGCAAATGTTCATATATGGCAAACAGCCTGTTAACATGACAGTACTGTTGACCTCAGCTAGTGCCTCTCTCAGAATGCAAATTGCAGCAGTTCACATGGAAGTGAAAGAAACAATTCATTTTTACACTGTTTTCAATTGCCTCACACCTGCTGTTGGGCATAGTGAGAAGGATTGAAAACACAGTGAGATACAGCGGGGGAGATTCTAGGTCAGGGTTGTGAAAACAGGCTATATTTGTTTGTTTTGCAACAAAAAAATGACCATTTCCTCCACTGAACACTGTTGATAAGCACCCCTGCAGGCATTAGCTGTGTTCCAGATGAAATTAATCTTTCTGCATGATGTCCTATAAAGGAATATGTGCCTCTCATTGATAATGTGTATAATGACTTATTTAATGACTTTTTTTTTGGTTAAGACAATACGTTATATATGAATGTTACAATTTCCTCATATTTGTGCCTACTCCTACTGAAATTAACACAATGGCTGATGCAACTACTTCAGAGAAAACAACATTTCAGACTCTCGCCGTGTCACAAACAAACAGCAGGAATAAATAATGCATGTGGTTCTTTTCAGTTCAAATTATCTGTCATAATCAAGTAGGAATACAAATGAAGCTACACTAATGTCTAGCAAAATGGCTGAATCTACTGTAGCCATAAAGAAAAATCGCCATATAGACTAAAACAAATAAAGAATGAAAAAACATTGGGGGAAATGGTTTAAAGGAGGACAAATCTGGGGCAACATCTACCTTCTGTGTATTTTCTTAAAAGGGGACATGGAACATGACACATACCATGGAAAATATTGATCCTGTCCCTTCTGCGTACTAAATTAAATGTGTTAAGGACATTGCCAGCTCCAACAAGGATTGTTGAAAAGTGAGACATTCCTGTCTAACAAGAAGCTGATATTCACCCCATTTGGCCATATCTTCAGTTGTGTGGCAAAGCAGTGCATGGCACAGCTGAGGAGGGGATTCAAATGTGCTTTTTGAACTCCCCCATCTCAGGAGCTGAACTGTGCCAGGCCAGCCCCCTCTAACCTGCACCAGCTGCCCCTAGCTACAAGGGAACATTATGGCAGCGTGGGATAGAAGGTGCACATACATCACAATGCCTCCTTTTCCTAGCCACATTCCTGAGCCCCACAGACATAGGAATTACTATGGTAGCTGTATGTCACCCAAGGAGCCTCCTGCTGAAACTCCTGGAGTGGGATTCACTGTGTTAGGGATACTTTGTGCTATTGCAGCTACACAAAGCAGACCCAGCTTGGCCCAAGATTGAGGCGGTTGTCTTCAGTGGGATATCTAATGTGAGTAAAGGTATGTACATCTTACATAATGGGCCCTTAGCATGTGCTATTCACTGCAATTCATTTCTCACTGGCAACTAGAACTGGGTGAATATTGAGCTTTTGTCTCCTGCAAATAGTAATTTGAATGAATTTGCTCCTGCCATGTTCATGCTTCTATTGTGTTCACTTCTAGGGAACACTGAAGACTTACTGGCAAAATAGTAACAGAAAGTGAATTTCAAAGTTGCATATGTGACTATTGGTGCACAATAAACTTTATCTTCATGTCATATAACGTTGAACAAAAGTTTTCCACCCCAATAGTTTTCAGACAGAAAATACTGATTTGATAAAATCAAAACATTTCATGGGAACCAATCAAAATATTGTCAAAGATTTTAAGTGGGAAATTATCAAAATGAAGCATTTCAATAAGGTCAAAATATTTCATTTTGATAAGGGTTGAACATTTCAACATTTATGTTTAATCTAATATAAAAATCAAAACAAAACACACCAACCTTATCAAAATGAAACATTCCAACTGTGAAGGGGCCAGTCACGTCCCAAGTGCCCCCTCATCACACAGGGTAGCTCTGCAGCAGCTCTGCCTCTGTTTCCCCACTTTTTCAGTTCGGGGCCTCTTAAAGCAAACCATCAAAATCCTCTTCTCAAGCTCAACAGCACCTTCTCCTTGGGGCTGGATTTATTAATATAACAAAATATTCAGAATAAATATTCTCAAATCCCCATCAAGCCCATGCTCCCAATCTTCCTGCTCTGGGTTGCTCAGGTCTTGCCTGGTTAGAGCCTTTTCCCTGAAAACTCAGGGCTCCCTTCTGGAGACTACTTATTCCCAGCAGCCTCTGTAGTCCAGCTCTCCCTCAAACAATCCAACCCCTACAACTCTTCCGTACCCAGTTGGTACTACTAATTAACCCCCCACACCCTATTCCAGATGTGCCAGGTGGGGCTAATTGTGCAAGGCTGGTCAGCTCAAAAAGCAGAAGGCAAATAAAAAGAACATCACATCTATTATTTTTACAAAATGTCACAATTTTAAAGCCAATCTCATTATTTTTGGTGGGCCCGACTCATGATTTTTGAACATTTGGGATTGGCAATAGTCAATCATCCTCAAGCAAACAGGGAAGCTAAATTAATCAAATGCATCACATACGGTGAGAGAGATACGCTGGGTGAGGTAATATCTCTTATTGAATCAGCTTCGGTTTGTGAAAGAGACAAGTTTTTGAGCTACATAGAGCTCTTCTTCAGGTCTGGAAAAGGTAATTTGAGTGCTCAGTACTAGCTGCAAAATCACGAGTCTAGCCTGATTATCACATAGATGATGTTGCCATACTGTGTGGAGGTTCTGCTGTGTGGACAAATATCTTTTCAAGATGACATGGAAAGGGGGGGGGGCTTCTTTTTGATATAAATAAATGCAGTACTTAGCACTCTGTATGCACTACAAAGACAAACAATAAACCTGAAAGTTTTTGAATGGTGGTTTTGTTTAAAGTTTTTCTTTGCTGGTCCTGGGAAGAATAGAATCCCTCCACTGAAAGGAAGGGAGTTTTAGTATCTTTATTAAAAATAATTTTTCTTCCAACTTTTTATTAATAGTTGGAGTTAGATATGTATAAATAAGAAAATAGTTTTAAACAGTGTGGGTGGATTCTGCTTTCACTTACACTGGTATGAATTAGGAGTAACTCAGCTGTAAGCAATGAAACAGAACTAGTGCAACTAGTTAATTACTTAGATAATCAAATATCCTGGTAATCAAACCCCCTAACTAAAAATCCCTTCCTCTCATAATTGCTTCAGGTCTCTTATGACATGATATTCATGTTCTTTCCCAGTTATCCAAAAACAAAGTACTCATAAACCTGATGGGCCAATTCCTTAGCTGGGGTAAATCACTAGAGCTCACTGAATATAGCTGTGCTGATTTAGAGCATCTGAGGATCTGACCCATTATTTCTAATGTAAACAAAAGTACAGGTTTTGTTTTAAAACACTTTTCAGACCGTTTAAAACACCATAATCAAACAATGACACAAACTTTTTTTCCTTTGTAGGTCACCTTTAAAGAATAGGATACCACTAGACTCCTCTCCAGTGCTACTTCATCCACTTTGAATTCACTTACTGTAATGACTTCAGGATCTCTTGATTGTTGGCACTTTATTAATCAGAAAACTTTAGTAGGTTTTCTCCCAACAATCTATATACAGAATTTAATCACATTGAAACGCTGCTGCTAGTGTGCCAGATGAGATCTCATTCATAGTTATAAAGCATATCATTTAATGGGTGATTCATTTCACCTGTTTGTCCACATTATTTGATTTCATTGACCATTGTTTTAGCTTTTGGGGGAGATTAGGGGATTGGGTTTCTCTTTGGAGATCTTGACTTGGATAAATTTACACTGTATATGTCTAACAGAAAGCAGCTGGTTGTTGAGTGAGAGTCGTACTATTCCCAAGTGTATACTGTTTCTTTCTTCCTCTCTCAGTTTTTGTGCTGAGTAGAGGCCATGTTAATAAATTCTGACTCAGAGCTATTAACATCGTGTACATTGCTTAGGCACTCCTATGCACATTTGAATGGTTTAGATGATGTAATCATAAAAACACTTCTATATTAAATAAGGAAGACAACATAATTAAAGGATATAAACAAACCAAAAGCCTCAAGAATGTAACAATATTATCATAAGATTTAACTAGGCTTCGAAGGGTTTGATTCTAATCAGTTAATGTCAGTGATCATCTGTTTCTTCCACCAAAAAGCCAACAACTTTTTTCCCCTCATTAATAATTGAAATTTTCTGAGAGGAAAGTTAAAACAATGATATTTTGTACTGGTAGACAACCAACAGGGTCTTTAGATGTCAAATCTATCTGCCAATCAGTTAATCATGAATATTAAGGGAATAGTTAATATGAAATATTGTGTTGGTTTAATTTTGATTCTTGTTTGTACTCATTTCTGCATATTTTGCACAAACAAGGATTAGCATCATGATCTTTTTAGTTTTTAAATGTCTATCAAGTTAAAAAATGTAAGCAAAAATTCTTTACAAATTAAACTGAAAGGCCTGATTTTCAGAGACTGCCCTTTACTTGTGCATATGCGATGTTCCATGCAAATATTTGCAGTATTATCAACCCCAAACATTCAAAACTCATGAGTCAGGCCCCCCAAAATTATGAGATGGCTTAAAAAGCATGAGATTTTTTTTTTTAATTGAGGATTCTTTTTATTTGCCTGCTGGTGTCTCAGCTGTTAGGGTCCACTCAGGTCACATTTTCAAGCTTTTCTCTACAACCATGAATACTACAAATTATTTCTTTAAAGGGAAACTTAACTTGTTACATAATCATATGACATAAAGCTGGGTGTTTCAGATAAACAACAAATATTGTGAGACTCATGATAATAACACAAAAGTTGGCTGTGATGGATTTGGACCTACTCTGTAATAATTTATGAATACAGTAAATTAAGCTGGTTACTGGGATGTTCACTGAATATCATTGGTTACATTTAATAGGGGCTGAAAAAACAAGCAGGAAGGAGATAAGGTGTCCTTCAGTAAACCCTTGAAGGTTGTTAAGGGACAATGACAGAGTCATTGGCTCTGAGGACTGTTGTGATTATTGGGCCTACAAATTTAATTAATTGTAAACTCAAATGTAAAAATTCATAAAATGTCACAATAATCTATAACTTTTTTGCCTACTTTGGAATTTGCCATATAAAATAGGTCAAGTTGTTTTCAATAATGAATATTATGAACAAGTGCAAGAAAACCAGACAGACTAAATTAGACTAAACAAAAAAGGGCCAATGATATAATTCAAGGACTGTGAGTTTGGACTTCATAAAGAAGAAGATATGGGTCCAGAAATGAATGGTTCATAATTGGTATGGTGGATATTAGGCCTAATTGGTGGATAAAATAATGAGGGAATGAATTACGCTACCAACTTTTCTCCTTTATGGGGATCCTTAAAAAGAGACTTAAAAAAAAAATCTCATCTGCTCAATGCATCCCAACACATCTCAGTTTGTCTCAACCTGGTGCATCTCAACACATCTAATTTTCCCCAACCCCCGACAGAAGGAGCAGAGCAGACTGAAGATCTTTCTTCCTGAGAGGAAGGCTCTAAGGCCTTGTTCTTGTTCAAGGAACTTGGTTTTTCACTTATCATTATGACATCCTGTCCTCAGACCATCAGTGCAGACAACTAATTGCTAGCACCAGAGACATGTAAGGTCCTCTTCTGTTTCCCTTCCTTATGTGTTACTTTCTGCTCTCTTCTCCCTTCCCATCCACCAATCTCTCAGTCTCTCGGCTTTTCATCAGATCCTGAAATCAACTACACCACATCAGTGCAGAAAGACGAGATGATCACAATCCTGTCCTGTCTAAGGAGAAAAGACCCAACTAGATGACCTCCTTGTGGAAATGTGAACCAGGGTCCAAGCAACAGGTGCTTGGTCAACCTGCCAGCCAAAGCATCCATTTATGACTGACCAGCCATCCAGTGTTTCAAAAACATCAACAAAGACACCCCCACACACACACCCTTTTTCTATCTTATCTCTCTTGCACCTGATGGATGTCTGTTTGTTAGGGTATGTCTACACTTACCGGAGGGTCCGGCGGCAGGCAATCGACGTTCTGGGATCGATTTATCGCGTCTGGTTAAGACACGATAAATCGATCCCGGAAGTGCTCGCCGTCGACACCGGTACTCCAGCTCGGCGAGAGGAGTACGCGGTACGCGGCCTCGACGGGGGAGCCTCTCTGCCGCGTCTGGACCCGCGGTAAGTTCGGACTAAGGTACTTCAAATTCAGCTACGTTATTAACGTAGCTGAATTTGCGTACCTTAGTCCGAAGTGGGGGCTTAGTGAGGACCAGGCCTTAGAAAGAGGAAAGTAAAATTAACCCTTTCCTTTTCATCAAAGAAAGCTTGTTCTGAAAATAAAAGACTGATATTTTGCCTCCAAAAGAAGAGAGACTTTAATAGGTTTTGTTTGTTTTGCATAATCACCCAGTTTCAGTTTCAACATAAATGCTTGTTTTAATTTATTTTTCTTGTATTTGATCAAAACAGTCTGTTGGGTGTTTGCCAAAAAAATGAGTAAAAGGCCTCTGTAGAAAACCCCCGAACCTAGGTATTGCTGTTTTGATGTTGGATAGTGAAAGAGTTTATAAACACTTCTAATTTCCTTTCTCCCTTGAGCTCAATACAGCAGGACTCTGTCTCATTCTCCTGCTGAACTTACAGACCAGTTTGTTTAGAAAGCCCAAATCCCAGAAACATAGAAAAATGAAAGAATTATAGCAGGGTTTAAAGAGGGTCTATCTCTCAAAAGTTGTTTGGGGAAACCAGTTGAAACACAGGGACAGCCGGGGATATCTAAAGAAGCCAGGCCTGCCTAGTTATCATGAGGGGATCATAAGCTTTTAGGTAAGACAGTCATGAATGTAGATTATTTATTGTATTCAAATATTTTGTTTCTCTAAATCATAGAATCATAGAAGATTAGAGTTGAAAGAGACCTCAGAAGTTATCTCATCATAGAAGGCAATCAGATTGGTCAGGCATGACTTGTCCTTGGTGAATCCATGTTGACTGTTCCTGATCACATTCCTGTCCTCAAAGTGCTTCAAAATGGATTCCTTGAGGACCTGCTCCATGATTTTTCCAGGGACTGAGGTGAGGCTGACCGATCTGTAGTTCCCCAGATTCTCCTCCTTCCCTTTTTTAAAGATGGGCGCTGTATTTGCCTTTTTCCAGTCGTCTGGGACCAATGGCTCTGCAATCACATCAGCCAACTACAATCCACATCAGCAACTGCATTTCATCCAGCCCCATGGACTTGTGCATGTCCAGGTTTTCTAAATAGTTCCTAATGCAGTGGTGGGCAACCTGTGGCCTACTGGCCGCACGCAACCCATCAGGGTAATCCGTTGGCAGGCCGTGAGACAGTGTTTACATTGACCATCTGCAGGCACAGCCACCCGCAGCTCCCAGTGGCCACGATTCGCTGCTCCTATTGGCTGGGAACGGTGAACTGCGCACGGCCGTGCCTGCGGACAGTCAATATAAACATGTCGCGTGGCCAGCCAGTGGATTACCCTGATGGCCATGTGCAGGCTGCAGGTTGCCCACCACTGCCTTTACCTGTTCTTTCACCACTGAGGGCTGCTCACCTTCTCCCCATACTGTGCTCCCAGTGCAGCAGTCTGGGAGTTGACCTTGTCTGTGAAGACCAAGGGAAAAAAAGCATTGAGTACTTCAGCTTTTTCCACATCATCGGTCACTGGGTTGCCTCCCCCCATTCAGTAAGGGTCCCACACTTTCTCTGACCTTCTTCTTGTTGCTAACATATCTGCAGAAACCCTTCTTGTTATCCTTCACATTCCTAACTGCAACTCCAATTGTGCTTTGGCCTTCCTGATTACACCCCTGCATGCTCAAGCAATATTTTTATACTCCTCCCTAGTCATCTGTCCAAGTTTCCACTTCTTGTAAGCTTCTTTTTTGTGTTTAAGCTCACCAAAGATTTCTCTGTTAAGCCAAGCTGGTTGCCTGCCATAAAGCTATTCTTTTTGCACATCGGGATGGTTTGTTCCTGTGCCCTCAATAAAGCTTCTTTAAAATACAGACAGCTCTCCTGGAATCCTTTCCTCCCCTCATATTAGCCTCCCAGGGGATCCTGCCCATCAGTTCCCTGAGGGAGTCAAAGTCTGCTTTTCTGAAGTCTAGGGTCCGTATTCTGCTGCTCTCCTTTCTTCCTTTTGTCAGGATCCTGAACTCGACCATCGCATGGTCACTGCTACCCAGATTGCCACCCACTTCTACTTCCCCTACTAATTCTTCCCTATTTGTGAGCCGCAGATCAAGAGGAGCATGGCCCCTAGTTGATTCCTCCATCACTTGCACCAGGAAGTTGTCTCCAACATTTTCCAAAATCTTCCTGGATTATCTGTGCACTGTTGTATTGCTCTCCCAGAAGATGTCAGGGTGATTGAAGTCCCCCAGTGATCGGTGTCGGTCCACCTACCCGCTAGGGGGCGGTGGGGAGCTACGACGTCACTGGCCGGCTTGGGTCACGCCTCTGCCACTGGGGAATTAGCGGCGGGAAGGATGCCAGCCAGTGTCTGTAGCACGCCCCTCAGGCAGGGGAGCTCTGGCAAACGTCCGTAGCACACCCCTCAGGCAGGGGAGCGCCAGCAAAGGTCCGTAACGCGCCCCTCCGGCAGGGGAGCGCCAGCAAAGTTCAGTAGCGTGCCCCTCAGGCAGGGGAGCGCCGGCAAAGGTCCCGGCGTGGGTCGGCCGGGTAGGGGAATGCAGGACCACTCTACACCAGCCCAGGGCCCTGACGGTGGCAGGACGAGGGTCCCACCACTGGGTCAGCGGGGTCCTTCCACTATATAGACTCACCACGGTGCAGCTCTATCCCTGGGCTACTTCCTACCCGATTGCTCGTCCGAATCCCTCTGGTCCCGCCAGTGCGTCGGGGTAGTCTGCTGTTAGCAGCTCCAGATCCCCCTCGGGCTCAGGCCCCTCCAGCTCCTCCCAGTCCTAGGCTGCTGGCTGCTCCAGCTCCCCCTCTGGCTCCTCCAGTCCCTCTGGGTACTCGGCAGCAGGCAGTCCTGGCAGCCCCAGTCCTTCCTCCAGGTGAGGTTTCCACTGGTCCAGTGCCTCCCCTGGCGTGGCATCAGGGTTTGAAGGGAGCAGCCCGGGGTCTGCGTCTGCCTCCCTCCCTGGTGCTGCCCTGGCTGAGATAAGGGCCCTGCCCTTTATACTTCCTGTTCCACCCCTCCCCTTCCAGGGGGTGGAGCGAGCTTGGCCTGGCCCCGCCCACTCAGGCTGAGAGAGCGGCCCTTTACCCTCAGGCTCAGAGGGTAGCCACCCTGACTCCCTACATCCCCATAGGAACCAGGGCCTGTGATCCAGAAACTTCTGTGAGTTGTCTGATGAAACCCTTGTCTACCTCATCCTGAACTGTTAAATTAATAGGTCTAGATGGTGTGTTATCTTTTGCCCATTTTCTACAAGTTTTATACATAAAACTGAACACAAGGTCTTAAAATGGAAAGTGTCGGCAAACTTAATAAGAGGTGGTGTTACCAGCCACTTTACAAAGAGAAACTGAAGGTTAATTAATCCTGCAAAAGCTATTTGTGGTTTTACCTTACAAAATATGAATAATCACTGTACTAGCCTGTTTCTTTCTTTGCACAAAGTACGTTAAATAATCTTTTGTAAATTGGGAGGAAAGATTGTCCCAAATCCATACGCTTTCAAATTGATATTGTTCAGTGATATAATTGCATTTGCTGCATCACTTAATGAATTGTCCTGGTGAAATGTGGAACCCATTGGGGATGCTTTGATTAGACTTACATTTCATCATTTGTTTCTTGTGTTTGATCAGACGTTTTAGTATGAAATGTATTTGCTCCTGTATTTATTAACCGTATTTCTCTAGACGATCTACTTTATGAATATCAGTTATTGATGGAAAAATTGGATTACATACATTTATATTCATTGTGTTCTGATGTGTTTGGGACAATTTGAATGTGCCAATTGAATAGACTTTTGATCACAAGAATCCCTGCCTTCCATTAATTCCATAAAAACATCAAGTATTATAAAAACGAAAAGTGTTTTCCAGTGGCAAGAAGGTTAAAAATGATCAAACTGCTGGAACTATAAGCAAAGCCCTCAAATGGTGTAAATCTGGTTGACTTAAATAGAGCTACATCAATTTACACCAGCTGGGAATCTGGCTCCATATCTTTAAAGGCAGACATTCTAACAAAATAGAAGATGTTTACTGTTGTAAATGAAAAAAAATAAATTTGGATTGTTACTCAGAGTTGGGTGGGAGCTACAGACACTTTTCCAAGTTGAAAAACATTAAAATATCAGTGAAAAGAAACTTTTTGTTTCAGACTAGAGTGTTACTATACCTTTACTATGAGCATGAGGATAACACTTCCTAAGCTATGTGGGCTGCAAACCTGTTTCCACTCACATTTAGCTTCTTATCTATGGTGAGATGGCAATGAGGATAGGACTGGCTATACTAGACAATCAGAATGCAGAGTGCTGACTGGGCTCTGAGTGTTAGGTGTCAATCAGAAAATGTGTTTCTCATCACTGCTAAAGAAAGTAGCTTATGTATCCCAAAAAACGAGAAATTGCAATGAATGGCCATTTCAACCTTTTTTAAATATTCATCAAGTCATAAGCATCACAATAACCTAACAAGCATTATGGCCCCATTTCAGGAAAGCTTCTGTATCAAAGACAGATGCTTACAACAGGCTTATGTTGTATCAAAGTCAATGGGACCTAAGCAGTTGCTTAAAGTTAAGCTTATCATGAACAGGGATCGACTTAAGTATGTGCTTAAAGTCTTTCATGAATCAGGACTTTTACCAGGTAGGGAAGATTGGCCATTGAGGTCCCACATGAATGTCTATTTATAGAATGGGGTTTCAGGAGATTCCTATGAAGCTTGCAATGGCATACTCAGCTATGAGAGATCTATTAGAGCAGGCTCAACTCCAAAACTCCGGAGTATACAGGACAGTATGTTTTTGCTGGAACTGATTTGTCTCAATATTTCATTCAGGCTGTGAGAATTAGAAAGTGAAAAGATGATCTCTGGAGCTCCAGTGCTATTAGGGACTGATTTGAATATGGCAAGATAAGACCAATAAGAAGGTGCTTAATAACTGCAGATTCACAAGGGAAAGGTAGTACTTTAGCTATATTTCCCAGAGAGTGTCAGGAGTAATTTAAACAAAAATTATTTTCAATAGGCTACGAATTAGAAAATAATGACCATTAGAAGACATTCCTTGAGCCATTTAAAATTAGACTGGACAAAGCATTGAGAATTCTTCACTGCCAGTATGATGGACATGTTTACCTAATACATTTTCTTCATCTTTACTTTCTAGGGAGTAGGTCCTGGTCTCAGTTACAGTGGGGAAAACTGGGGAATAACTCCATTGTCTTCCATGGAGTTACAGCTAGTTTACACTGGTGCAATTCAGATTACAATCTGATTTTTATGATTTCATCATTTAAAAACACTTTCTTAAAGCAACTATATACAAACAAGTAATCTATATAAATTGGTCGCTATTGAACAATTATCTGAGAATAAAATAACTAAAATGAATGGTAAAACCACTTTATTGTGAACATTTGATTCCCTGTAATTACATTGTTTATTCATTATTTTGTTTATCATTGCTATAATATAGGGCAGCAAAAATGATTAGGGGTATGGAACGGCTTCCATATAAGGAGAGATTAATAAGACTGGGACTTTTCAGTTTGGAAAAGAGACGACTAAGGGGGGAGATGATAGAGGTCTATAAAATCATGACTGGTGTAGAGAAAGTAAATAAGGAAGTGTTATGTATTCCTTCTCCTAACACATGAATTAGGGGTCACCAAATAAAATTAATAGGCAGCAGGTTTAAAACAAACTAAAGGAAGTATTTATTCACACAATGCACAGTCAACCTGTGCAACGTTTTTCCAGAGGATGTTGTGAAGGCCAAGACTATAACAGGGTTCAAAAAAGAACTAGATAACTTCATGGAGGATAGGCCCATCAATGGCTATTAGCCAGGATGGGCAGGGATGGTGTCCCTAGCCTCTGTTTGCCAGAAGCTGGGAATGGGTGACAGGGGATGGATCACTTGATGATTACCTGTTCTGTTCATTCCCTCTGGGGCACCTGGCATTGGCCACTGAGGGAAGAAAGGATACCGGGCTAGATGGACCTTTTGTCTGACCCAGTGTGGCTGTTCTTATGTACTATTTTAAAATAAGAGTATTATTTGTGTTATATGTTGCTTATCTACATTGATCAGGGATTGGGGCCCAATTGGCCTAGGTACTGGACACACACATGACAAAAAGACAGTCACTGCATCAAAGTGTTTACAGTTGAAATATAAGCTATGTACCACTGCACCTAGCCCCATTGACTTAATCAGGATGCGGTATGGGTAAAGAGTCCACCTGAATGGGACTGGTGCTTTAATCCAGTCTCTGTCAAACCAAAAATGGAAGCTTGTTCCAGATCCAAGGATGGATGGCTGAGGGTGCCCTCCTCAAAGCACTGTCCTTTTTCAATGGGAGGGGCATAGCTAGAGCACTAGAAGCAATTGTCATGATGTCATACAAGGAGAGAATCTCTTTACCAGTCATGACCCAAGCTATTAGGACTAGAGCTGGAAGGACAATGATAATTTTATTTTGCAAGTGATTTGGAAATTTGTTTTCCTTCTGATCTGACTCATTTGCAGAAGAACTTTTTCAGAATCCAGCAATCTCCAGAGAATATTTCAGTGCTGATAAACAATGTTTTGCTGGCATTTTTCTGACCAGCTCTTTTTAGGACTTTATAGGTCTAGCCAAATACTTCAAAATCCACCTCAAAATCGATCACAGCTCAGGTGTGATGCGCTCTTTGCGTGAAGCACCCGTTCACAAGCAAGCCACCAAAGTTTGTGCTAGCCACCTTAAACATGTTTCTTTGGGAACATATAGTGCCATGCTTCCTGTAAGAACAACTTTTTTTGTAGTTTTCAGTGATGTATGTATTGTATAATGGGTAGAGTTCTATATTTTAGTGCCTGCTTCTTTCAGCACAGAGGAGGCTGGCTGCCTACAGTATCACCATAAGCTGACCTCTGTGAGGAAGCAATCTTGCCTGATTATTGCTATATTACTTTATTTTTCAAATTTGTGGATACCACAGAAACCAAATGTTTCAAGCCCAATAGCAAAATTTATGCTTAGATATCACGGTGATGGACTCTATAAAAAATCCCCAAATATATAGATATTTTACATTTACATTGCAACTTTCATATTCAATGGATTCCAAAGAATTTTGAAATTTGATACAGTATGCATGAATCTTTTAACCCACATCAGAAGAGCTGACAATTCTAGGCTAAAACACAGCAGTCATTTATCACGCTGCAACACTACATCATAGTTTTGGACTGGAAGCCAATGGGTCTGCATCCACGCACATGAACTTGTAAGATCAGGGCCTAAGGGTTTGATCCAAAGCCCACTAAGTCAATCAGAAGTTTTCCATTGACTTCATTGGTCTTTGGATCAGGCACTGATACTGCAGACACACATGCTTAACTTTACACTCATGAATGAGCCCAATGTTTGTTTTATTTTATGAAAGAATATGTGATATTCCTCTTCTGCTCAAGCAGAAGCTCACTAGCCACGTAGCTTTTCTCTAGATAAAAAATGGTAACTCATGAAAGTATTAACTCCCTACTGTTCTCTAACTGGAGCCACTCTAGTACAGTAGCTATTGTGCACAAAGGTTCCTTTGGAATAAGGATTTTCACTTCCCCCATGACACCGTGAACTCATGTACATTTTCTATTAACACTGTACTCTGCAATCAGGCATGTCTTTCCCCCTCATCCCCAGGCTCTCCTTTGGAGAATCAGGCTATGTTCATAATTCTATGTGCTGAATCATTACCCTAAAACTGAATGCACAAAGTTCTGCTTCTTTTCATTTTCTTCTTTACGATAAAATCCAATGTCAGTAGAAACTCATTTTTATTTGTGTAACTATTGCAATAGCTGATTGCAGGGCAAAATAAATGCATTGACTCTCATATCTGGTGCTCAAAGAAATGGAGATACTCTTTTTACCATCTATTTATGCAGTGCCAACTGCACTTAAATGGACTCTAAAATGATGAGATGGCTGGGTAAAAGAACAATACACTAAAGCTGTACCATTCTTCAAGGACAGCTTTCTGCTTAAGGGAGGGCCTCCTGTTGTTTGCAATCCTGTGAATGAGTTGATCCTCTTCTGACACTTATTGTTAGAAATGTTAGCCTCGGTTGCACTACAGCAGAAAAATGCTGTGTAGGCAGATATAGTGTAGGAGTGTAAGTCGTGCCTTCCTTTACAGTTGAAAACAGATTGAAAGAGGAAAGGAACATTTCTTCCTGTGGACCCATTCTACACCCTTGGCAGGAAGTTCTTTGCAGCTGCGTTGCTGGCCACCTGTGACAGCAGTGTTCAATAGCTGGATATCCTGTTCTACAGCTCTGTTTCTGGGCTGTCCAGGATGATTATTTGGAAAGTGAAGTGTAACTTTCCAGGGTTTTAAGTATGCCAAGATCAGGTATAAAAAAAGGACTTTGGAAGTATACAAATCCCAAATCTTTTGGCACTTTATTACATTACTTGGTTTCCAAGAAGAGAGGGAGTGTGCATGTGTGTGTGTGTGTGTGTGTGTGTGTGTGTGTGAAAGAGAGAGAGGAGTTAATATGATTTTTACTGAAACTATGATTCAGACCCTCAGCCGGTGAGAATCAGCTACTCTAGTTTATGCCAGCTGAGACTCTGGAGGGGGAAAGCAAACTTATTTGTGATATGAGAACTAGAGGACAGTCACTGAAATGGTAAAGGGTAGTTTTATAACCAAGAAAAGATTAGAACTAGTTATAAAATTTCAGAACATTTTGATGAAAAATAAGGACTTTTTTTTTGACAGGCTCTACATCTTCATACATGGAGCATAAAGTCAGTTTATGAGATTCATTGTGGTGGAGACCTTTGGCATATATGTGGAGGTTAGTTTTAAAAAAGGAGCTGGATAACTTTATGAGCATTAATAATATCTGCAGGTACCTATAGGAGAATGAAAACAGTGATACTACATAAGGGAAGCCAAACTACAGGGCCTAAACCGATTGTCTAGGAGGAATAGGCCTGACCACTTAGACAAATGTGTATGCTATGAGGGAAAAGTGCATTATGGGGCTTTGTAACCTTCCTTTGAAGGGTAGCAGCTTGTCTTGTCACTAACAGATGCAGACAACCTGGTTACATGTCTCATTTTAAATTGTTATTTCATATAACAACTCCCATGTTTTTATGATGAGGGGGGAGATCAGTTAACTAAACCATAGCACCTTTAGACAGGTAAGGGTTGAATAGACATGGAGACTGAACTTAACCTTCAATTTAGCTTACATATGAGAGCCATGAAACACTAACTGAATACTATTCAAATCAAATGGGCTGGGATTTTTGAAGGAAGATAGGTGTCCAAATGCATTAAGTATGAAGTTCAATAAGGGCTTGTCTACACTACAAAATTACGTTGACTTTATCTAATTTGACCTCACGTCTCCGAATTAATGAAGTCAATTGTGCGTGGTCACACCAGGCTCATTGTCTCAATGGGGTGTGTCCTCACTAGCAGCGCCTACATGGATGCACAAAGCAGTGCATGGTGGCTAGCTATCCCAAAGTGCAACTTGCCACAGTGTGTTTTGGGAAGTTTGAGCAATGCCTCATGGGACCAAAACATTGTCGCAGGGGAGAATGGGAACATTGCATTGGCATCCCATGATGCACTGTGCTCAATGGAAAACAACTCAGTGGTTTTCACACCTTAAAACCACCGTGCATACGCCATAACCCCAGAATCATGGAGCCTGCTCAGCTGTGCACTCTTGCTGTGAGCATCTCAAACACCTCGCACCTTCTGCTGCAGTATTTCCAGAGGCGAAGTAGGGTCCACTGCACGGAACATAGTGATGTCCTGCAAACAGCCCTGCTGCAAGCCATTTAAAAAAATAATTCACAGTTGCTGCTGGCAGTCACAGAGAAGCTGCACTCTGTTGAGTGCCGTTTCTGGTCCTGTGAAACAAGCACTGACAGGTGGGACCGCATCGTTTTGCGGCTGTGGGATGATGAGTAGTGGCTGCAGAACTTTCTGAGTGTGGAAGGCCGCCTTCCAGGAACTTTGTGCGAGCTTTCCCCTACCCTGCAGTTCAGCAACACAAAAATGAGAGCTGCTCTGACAGTGAAGAAGCAAGTGGTGATCGCTATTTGGAAGCTTGCAACAACAGTTACTGGTCAGTGCGGAATCAATTTGGAGTAGGTAAATCAATCATGGGAGCTTCTGTGCTCCAAGCGTCCAGGGCCATTAATCGACTTCTGCTACGAAGGGTAGTGAGTCTGGGAAATGTGCAGGACATAGTGGATGGTTTTGCCACAATGGGGTTAACTAACTGCAGTGGGGCGATAGATGGCACGCATATCCCCATCTTGGCACCAGACCACCTTGCCAAAGAATACATAAACCAAAAGTCTCTCTTTCTCCTCCTTCTAATCACTGAAAGTCTGCTTTCAGATGTTGATGACATGCCGAAGGACACATTTCCAGCTGTCAGTCAGGGGAAAAAATAAAGGAGCCATTGAACATGAATAAAATGTTTCCATAGCAAGGCCATTTTCATTAAAAAAAAACTGTATTACACTAGATGAAAGCCATAACATAATCAGAATCCATAACTGTTCACTGTGCCGTTTTGCTGCTCCAGCCATGATGAGTAGACTCCCCCGGATCATGGGTGACCACACTTTTAATGAAGTTTATGGCAGGCTCATGTCAGGAGCAGAAGTAGCTACTTGAACAATGGCCCTTCCCCATAGCACCAGGAAGCTGATTAGGAATGGGGCAGTGGGTGGGGGGTGAACTTTTTTATTCAGAAATTGCGGAATCTCTCATGTGGGGCCCCACTCCCTTATCAGCCACTTTAAACTAGTTGCCGACCAATGCTGAGCACAGTAAAGGCACGTTAGCGGCCATGTGATTTGGTGATCCAGAATATGGGAGGGTATTGGGTCTACATGATCTTTTTTTTCTTGTATAAGCACTTTTAACGAGAACTTCACCCATCCCCTAGGCGACCCTATGTGATATCAGTCTCCTGAGGGTAACAGAGGTGGAAAGGAAGGAGATGCTGCAAGTGTCTGGGTATAGACCTAGTCCTTATGATGCTATGCTGTGTACTGCCATGATGCCAGCAGAATTAAATCAGGAGTTGCGTGGGAAAGTGTCCTACCATGGTGGAAGAAATAAGACTCCCCTGCCCAGAAACCTTCTACAAAGGATTGCTGAGTACCTCCATGAAAGTTTCCTAGAGATATCCATGGAGGATTCCCAGGCTATCCCAGTCCACATAAACAGTCTTTTCCAGGAACCACCCTGTGCATAGCTGGAGCAGCCTCTTGTAAGCAGAGAACCACAGTACCTCACTTTTTCTTCACAGTAAACCTGCAATTATACACCGAATGTGTGTGCCCACTAAAATTTAACTGGACTTTCACTTTAACTGTATACTCACCAGAGGTGCCTTCCCCTGCATCACGGTCAGTCACTGTGATGTCCTGCGACCCATAGGACTCCAGGGTTAAAAATATTTCCTGGCTCTTGGGAAGAATGGATCCACCGCTCATCTGTCTCCCATTCTCCTCCTCTTTCTCATCCACCATATCATCCTCCTTGTTGTCCCTAGACTCACAACCTGTCCACGTTACTTGTGGGGGTATTGGTAGAGTTACCCCCGAGAATCGCATGCAGCTCCTTGTAGAACCAGCATGTGTGGGGTTCAGCACCAGAACGACTGTTCACCTCCCTTGCCTTCTGGTACGCTTGGCGATGGTTTTTTATTTTCACATGGCACAGCTGTGTGTCCCTCGTGTAGCCCTTCTCCCCCATTCCATGAGCGATCTTTGCATATATGCCAGCATTTCCTCTGCTGGATTGGAGCTCTGCCTGCAGACTCTTCTCCCCACACAGCGATGAGATCCACCACCTCCTGTGCAGACCAGGCTGGAGTGCATTTGGAGCGTGTAGTCTCCATGATCAGCTGTACTCAAGTTGGCACGCTCCCAATGCTGATCAAACAAGAAATGAGAAATCAAAAATTCCTTGGGCTTTAGCAGGGGAGGGGCTGTTTCCTGTGTACCTGGCTGAGTTGAGAATGATCTCCAGAGCAGTTACAGATGAGCATTGTGGGACACCACCTGGAGGCCAATTAAGTCAAATTCCACAACGCTGCGTCTGCACTACCTCACAGTTGACCCATGAAAATCAATTAAGCGCTACACCTTTTGCAGAGTCTGATTACAGAAGTCGACATTATAGGTGACTTAGGTCAGAGTAAAGGACCTGGTAGTGTAGACACATACATTAACAGGTTGACTTAAGGTAGCTTCCTTCCACCTAACTTTCTAGTGTAGACTAGGCCTCGTGGATGAGTAACTCCCTGAGGCCTCTTGGAACCCCCCAGCCTGTGTGCATATTTGTTTAAATTAATTCTCTTTATTTGACCCCCAAATCCAAGAGTGAAACTAAGGGCAGAGACTAATGTTTGCATGATTGCCTGTGTCTCAAGGGTTTCATCTTCAGTGGAAAAACAGAAAATGTTTAGAATAGCTTAAGTTTAGAAATATACAAGTTCTGTTAGATGAACTTATTCTTGTAAATTAATAAAAATATAGCATTTGCTTTTAGAATTGACAGCAAAAAATATTACCAAGTGAATCTATTTAAAATTACTATTCACAGGAATTGTTCTGTAATATTCCCAAGCTCTACTTGGTTCCTTGTACTTATTGACTAGTTCTTGTATTGTGAAATAATTGCCCTCTCCCACAGAATGAGAAGCATTAACTTTTTTGAAGTATGTTGAAAATACTATTCCTCTAACATAAATATGATGCCTAGATTTTTTCCAGATGAGCAAACACTAGGCTGGGATTTCTCAGCATTGAAGATATCCCCTGCCAATCTCACTGAGCACTTCTTTGTTTTGTTTTGTTTTGTTTTGCAGAAACTCATCTTTCTCACTATGAGCATGTAAAAGGTCATATGTTTCCATAGTCTCCCTGCCAAATGTTGTCAAAAGAAAGGGTCTTTGGAATCATAATTTGATCTCTGTCAAGTGAATCAGAAGTACTGATAGTGTATACATACTTGTGATTGGGGACCTGTAGCCTAGGTTAACATTAAATAATTTTACTTCAAGCACTTTAGAAAGTTGTCTAGTAGTATCATCCCTTTTTACAGATGGGGAAACTGAGGCAAGAGGAGGGGAAGTGACTTGCCCAAAGTCACCCAGCAAACCAGTTGCCGAGCCAGGAATAGAACCCATGGTCCCAGGCCTATCCCCTGAGTCACACCATCATTAGATAGATTATTTAGTAATTATTTAATATTATGTTTTTATCAGTTGCTTGGAAAGCTAGATCACTCACTATTTCTTTCTTTTGTGACAGAGGGTGATAATGTTCGCACCATGTTATTTTTTTTGCAGTTGCGGTCCCTTGGAATAAAGTTTGTTGTAAAACAATAGCAAATCTGTCACTTCTACTCAGATGTTCATCTCCTTCTGTTCAGATGTAGAAGAATGTGCAGGGCTTAAATACATGATTCAGATTTTTTTTTAAATGACTAAAAACACTGTAGAGAAACAAAGTGGGTGAGGTAATACCTTTTAATGGACCAACTTCTGTTGGTGAGAGAGACAAGCTTTTGAGTCATACCATGCTCTTCCTCAGATTTGGGAACAGTACCTTCCCAGACCTGAAAAGCCCCATGTGGCTCAAAGAAGTTGGTCCAATAAAAGGTATTACCTCACCCACTTTGTCTCTCTAATATCCTGGGACTGACACGGTTACAACTTCACTGCATATAAAAATACTGTAAGCAGTGTACCTATTTGTCACAGCATGCTGGGCAACAGCCACTGTACCAGCACTCTGATCACTGTATCAACAATTAAATCGCTCTGGAATAGACCTACCAGCCAAAGCTGTGACTATTTGACAGATCAGAATGGGCTGGGGAGAGTTAAAGCACTAATTAGCCCTTTAGCTTAGGGAATAGAAGATGACAAAGGAAAGAAGTGGAAGGGAGGAGAGAGAGAAGGAGAGCCAGAGCAAAGCAGCCTTTGAGAGCCAGAGCCAAGAAAGATCTCCTCCTTTTCTGTCACTTGGTTCTAAGTGGCTGAGGAATGATATGCTATTGTAGCTAAGGGGCTGCACAGTGCTGAAAAGGTGAGGGGGGGGGGCACTGTAAATAAACCACACATGGTGTTTACAAGCAGAGAGTCTCAGACTGGTCTGTGTGTGCAGAAGAAGACAGGAACAGAACAGGCACCCAGTTACACTACTAAAAAACAGAAATAGATGCTATAAACTTCCTGGCCTCTGAAAATCAGTCAGACACATCCAAGACACTCAATTAGGGAGTTTGTTAGACTTTCCTGCTCAGTAACCACAACTTACTGGATAGTGCAGGAACTACTGGATGAAATTCTCTGGAGTGTGTTATGCAGGGAGGAAGACTAGATGATTCAATTTCAGTGGACCCTTCTGGCCTTAAAATCTATGAGTGAAAGCCTGGTCCCATTGAAGTAAATGACAAAGATCCCATTGACTTCAGTGGGGCCAGGATTTCACCCCATGAATCTAGGTGAGGAGAACAAGCTTTTGAGATCAGGTGGACTTGGAAAAAGAAGAGATGAGGGTAGTGTGCTGGTAGAGGAGCTCAAATAGTGTCAAATCTTCTGTTCCTATTACCACTGAGCAAAGTCAGAAGTGTAGTGGGAAAGCATCACCCCTCCTGGTTGGCTGCAGCAATAGCTGTAGAATGGCTGAAGATTTTCAACCTCAGGTGCGAGGATTCTGTTCTATAACACCAAGTGCATTTCACTCAGCACCTGGCCCATTTTACCTTTGGAGATTTTGCCCCATAGTCTGAGAGCATCTCTCTAATGGGAATTCTCTAAGGAGGGTCTGGAGTCAGTGTAGTCAGCTCTTGCCATACTGCCCGGCATAGGGGGGTGGTGAGAGGCAGACGGAGTCATAGCTGGAGCACCATGCACTCTGAATCTCTCCTTAGGGGCCATAGCCAGCTAATATTGTTTAGTGCAGCCTTTATGCTGCTCTAATCCATGATGGGGCTGGAATTGTAGTAAAACCAGCCTTAGCATGAGGGAACTGCCCTTTTAAACCATGTGTAGTGGAAGCTGTGCACAGGTAAGAATCTAGTCCATAGACACACAATGTGGCATAGTATAATTTTTTATCTAACAACTGGTCCATATCTATAAGGTCCTTGGATTTGACAGTGCTCTCTCCCAGTTTGAATGTTTTCCAGAACCAGCCTTTGGTTTTACAACATAGGCCCCTGTGAGCTGTGGGAACTAGAAATGTAAGGGAGAAACTCAGAAGAATTGCATTTTTCAAAACACATTTCTAGCCCTTTTGTTTACAAAGTTAATCTTGAAAACAAACTGCTGAAATTTGATCACTAGGGTCATAAGAAACAAGCCGCTGGGATCCACAGGAAACACAACTTTCCCTACAGACATTTTTAAAGTAGAATGAGTCAGTCATGTTTTGGGTGTATCCCCTCCCCGAATAAAATCACAGTAATTGTCCCCAAAAACTTCAAGACAGCCCAGCATACAGTGAAGTGACAATGGTGGGCAAGAAACAGTTATCTTGGGGGGAGCTGCGACGGTGCAAATATTGTTTTTCAGGCATAAGAACAGCCATACTGGCTCAGACCCGTGATCCATCTAGCCCAGAATCCTGTCTTCTGACCATGACCAGTGTCAGATACTTCAGAAGGAGTGAACAGAATACGGCAGCAGTGGGCAACCTGCGGCCCGCAGATTGCACACAGCCCGTCAGGGTAATCCACTGGTGGGCCGCGAGACAGTTTGTTTACATTGACTGTCCGCAGGCACGGCCACTTGCAGTTCCCAGTGGCCATGGTTTGCAAACATCAGCTACAACATCACTGGCTCATTCACCTGCATGTCTACCAATGTTATATATGCCATCATATGCCAGCAATGCCCCTCTGCTATGTACATTGGCCAAACTGGACAGTCACTACGCAAGAGGATAAATGGACACAAGTCAGATATCAGGAATGGCAATATACAAAAACCTATAGGAGAACACTTCAACCTCCCTGGCCACACAATAGCAGATGTAAAGGTAGCCATCTTACAGCAAAAAAACTTCAGGACCAGACTCCAAAGAGAAACTGCTGAGCTCCAGTTCATTTGCAAATTTGACACCATCAGATCAGGATTAAATAAAGACTGTGAATGGCTATCCGACTACAGAAGCAGTTTCTCCTCCCTTGGTGTTCACACCTCAGCTGCTAGCAGAGCACCTCACCCTCCCTGATTGAACTAACCTTGTTATCTCCATACTGATTTATACCTGCCTCTGGAGATTTCCATTACTTGCATCTGAAGAAGTGAGGTTCTTACCCACGAAAGCTTATGCTCCCAATACTTCTGTTAGTCTCAAAGGTGCCACAGGACCCTCTGTTGCTTTTTGGATAGCTATAAGTAACACAGAGATCTTATTTAATATATCAGACTTACATCTACTCTTCTCCCAATATAAAATCAAACATTTATATGAAAATCCCACATGCATGTCTGCTAACTACCAAATAATAGATGAAAACTGGCAGATGAAAGCCAAACTTCAATAGCGTCTTAAAGATACTGTGTATAAGCAAGACATCAATTACATCAGTTAAATTCTCCTGAGCACTGTATGTCTTTGATTGGAATTGGAAGAATAGCTCAAAAGGAAAAACTTAATACCAGTTTTTGGGGGGCAGTGAGTTAACTTCATTAGACTCCATGTAGCAAGACAAGAAGATCAAGACAATTTGGGAGTTAGTCATTTTTGTCCATAGTCTCATTTGTGATCATCTTAGAAAGCTACAGGGAACAATGGTAGCAAAATGCTTGGGAGACTCTCTGGTGCTGGGTTTGTTTGCTGTTTGTTAATTTAACTTTGATTTTGTGGATTTTAATGCTGAATGTTTTTGTTCTGTTTTTGATTTTAAGTATTCAAGTTAATGTCAGTGATGGGAGCACTTCAGGTGATGCTAACAATTGTGTTGTTGAAGTTCCCTGTACAATTGCCCCTACGGGTTATATCCCTCCAGGGGACAGCCTGTTGATCCTCTGGCTCTACCCCTTCAGTGCCACTGCAACAGGTCATAGGTCCTTCCCCCATTGCTCTTCTACCTTTAATACTATTAGCTAATGGCCTTCTCTCCCTATACAGAAGAAGTATGGATCCTGAGGGAAGTTGTAAATAGCATCAAACATATGTATTTACTGCTCTGCATTAATTTTCACACTCTTGGGGAATTTCTTCCACTTTACTGCTCTAATCCAACAAACCACTTAAGTATTTTCTTCGCTTTAAGCATATGAGTCATCCCACTCACTTCAGTTGCATAAAAGCCTCCTTCCCATGCCCCTCCTGAAGTTGGCACTCTAGTTAAATTGTTCCATGATGGGGATGGGCTTCATCCTTTTGAACAGCAGGTGACTTGGTGCACATGGTGTAAAGGAAAAAAACAGTAACATACTGTCTGCCCAGGGCTTTCTTAGCTGCAATGGTTCCTGTCCCTGAACCTCCAACAATTGGAATGTGTTCTAAACACCTGCCCATTTCACAGGTAGCATCTCCTCCCCATCTCATATCCCATCTGCAGATGTCAGAGCAGAACTTACCATATTGTGGGTCAATATATTTTTTGAGCCAATGTGGAGATCAGTCCTCTACAGTTGACCAAAAGGAGCATCGATTGTTCTCCATGTCCACTGAATGTAGGAGTAACTAGTCAGCTTAATCTGCAGCAAGTAAGAGTTAGGTATTAGGGAAAACGTTCTAACTATAAGGCTAGTTAAGCTCTGGAATAGGCTTCCAAGGGAGGTTGTGGAATCCCCATCATTGGAGGCTTTTAAGAACATGGACAAACATCTGTCAGGGATGGTCCAAGTTTACTGGGTCCTGCCTCAGTGCAGGGGTTGGACTAGATGACCACTCTGGTTCCCTTCCAGCCCTACATTTCTATGACTCGGTCTTTAATTTGTATATGAAACGCATCATTTTGTAAAAGCATCCTGCACTAGCACCTTACCAGGTGTGCATCCCTTTTCTCTAGTATTTCTTCTGTGACTAATCTGAGCAGGAATAAATATGACTGCTGGTGAGGGATTGCCCACACCCATCCAAACACTGTTTACATTTCTGATGTCTTGTATGTTCCTGAGCCTTTCTTATCATCCAGTGGTCACCATATAGTCCTTGTGCAGCTTCCTGGTGAGTGCTTGAGGCCCAGAGAAGGAGAGAGATGCTGCAGTATTGGGCATTGATCAACAAGCATGCACAGTATTACTTGGGTATCTTGGCCTCCTGACCAGTGGCTTCAGAAAATCCCAGGGACTAAGCACAGGGTTACAGCCAGAGCACCCAGCGAGCTTGCTCACTCAGAACAGAGGCCACATTTTCAAAACTGCTGCACAGCCTACCCTCAGCATTGAAAATCCCCCAGATTTCCAGAGCACAGAAAGCTAAGTGCTGAAATTCCTTGCCATGCATTCTAACTGTCCCCCTTGAAAATCCACTGGCAATTTTTGAATGAGGAGAAGAATAAAAAAAAAGTTTTAGTTTCTACATTGATTTTACTTCTGTGGCAGCCCATATCCACTAAAGGACTACACAGAGGTCAAAAGCAGGGAAGAAAGTTCCACAATTTGTGTTTCTAAAACACACTGTATAAAAGCACTCGGTTGTCTCAAGCCCAAGCAAACACTTCTGTTTGCTTCCAGAGCTCAGACAATAACATTCACTACTTTAAATTGGTAACTATTAGTGGCAGGAGGATGCTGGGTATCCACATAGAAATAATTTTTTTCTTACAGTAATTTTGTGCCCTTGAGCTACATGCGTAACTTCTGTTGATAGCACTGAGAGCTGTATGTGCAGACCAAGGACATTATATGGCCATTAGTCTCCATCTATAAATAGCAGAACTTTACAGTTATAGTAGATGTACATTATGGGCCAGTTTCTTCCCTCTGTCATACTTGCATAGCCCCAGTGAAATCTAAGAGGAAAATTTGAAGATTTTTCAAAAATAGGAGCTGAAACTTATAGTCCTAAATCCCTACTTAGCCACCTAAATAAGTGGCCTGGTTCCTGATTTCAAAATCATTCATCACTCAGCAGCTCCTACTGAAAATCAGTCCATTTATTTAGGGATGTAAATATATGGATTTAGGAATGCAATATTAGGGCTCTTATCTGTAAAATTTGAGCTTATGTGTTGTGTAGCTTAGTGTGTTCATGTGTTCGTGACCTGCTATTTTTTTCAGGGCTGATTTACACCCAGTTTTTGCACTGATTTAAATATATCAGTTGTGAAAAAACGACAACCCTGAATTAAATTTACCAAAACAAGCTATACTGATATAAGCACCTTAAATCTGGTATAACGGAATCCACAGTAGGCAGTTTCACTGATTTAACAATATTGGTTTGTAATGTTATCTATAGAGAAATGGATTAAAAAAGGTGTGTAGACTAGCCCTCTGTGATGTCACGTAAAGTATTGTTCTGATATTTCTGATAACAATGGGAATCATAGAATCATAGAATATCAGGGTTGGAAGGGACTTCAGGAGGTCATCTAGTCCAACCCCCTGCTCAAATCAGGACCATTTCCCAATTAAATCATCCCAGCCAGGGCTTTGGCAAGCCTGACCTTAAAAACCTCTAAGGAAGGAGATTCCACCACCTCCCTAGGTAACCCATTCCAGTGCTTCACCACCCTCTTAGTGAAAAAGTTTTTCCTCATATCCAACCTAGACCTCCTCAACTGCAACTTGAGACCATTACTCCTTGTTTTCTCATCAGGTACCACTGAGAACAGTCTAGTTCCATCCTCTTTGGAACCCCCTTTCAGGTAGTTGAAAGCAGCTATCAAATCCCCCCCATTCTTCTCGTCTGCAGACTAAACAATCCCAATTCCCTCAGCCTCTCCTCGTAAGTCATGTGCTTCAGCCCCCTAATCATTTTTGTTGCCCTCTGCTGGACTCTTTCCAATTTTTCCACATCCTTCCTGTAGTGTGGGGCCCAAAACTGGACACAGTACTCTAGATGAGGCCTCACCAATGTCGAATAGAGGGGAATGATCACATCCCTCGATCTGCCAGCAATGCCCCTACTTATACAGCCCAAAATGCCATTAGCCTTCTTGGCAACAAGGGACTCATATCCAGCTTCTTATCCACTGTAACCCCTGGGTCCTTTTCTGCAGAACTGCTTCCAAGCCATTTGGTCCCTAGTCTGTAACAGTGCATGGGATTCTTCTGTCCTAAATGCAGGACTCTGCACTTGTCCTTGTTGAACCTCATCAGGTTTCTTTTGGCCCAATCCTCTAATTTGTCTAGGTCCCTCTGTATCCTATCCCTACCCTCCAGCGTATCTACCACTCCTCCCAGTTTAGTGTCATCTGCAAACTTGCTGAGAGTGCAGTCCACGCCATCCTCCAGATCATTAATGAAGATATTGAATAAAACTGGCCCCAGGACCGACCCCTGGGGCACTCCACTTGAAACCGGCTGCCAACTAGACACGGAGCCATTAATCACTACCCGTTGAGCCCGACGATCTAGCCAGCTTTCTGTCCACCTTATAGTCCACTATGGGGAGTTACAAAAACAAGGTTTTTCATTTTCATTAATTCCTGAGAAGTCTGGACTGAGGTGCTGAGTTGTACCCCTTAAAGCAAAATACAGGAAAAAACAATATTTCATTACCACAAAGCCACCTGTTGTGGAGTAGTTAGGTCTGGGGCGCAATTTCCAGAAGGATTAAAGTGCCTGTTAATCCAGTGAAGTGGTAACAATCCTCTGCAGTAAGTTCCAAGAGCTTGATCCAAACCCCACTGAAAGTAAATGGAAATGGACATCAGTGGGCTATGGAGCAGATCCCAAGAAGCTGGTTGCCAAAATGCAGTCATTTTAAACTAAACAACAGGGGGGAAACTGACTGAGTATCACCTGTTTTGGCAGATATTTCACAACAAGAGGAAGGGAAAAGGAACTAAATACATAAAAAGAGGCTGAGAATAAAGTCAGACCGTGTTATTTGCCTTCTTAGGGTTTGTTATAGAGCCCACTGGAAAGATTCCATAGGCCTCAACAGGCTTAGGTTTAGGTCCTCTGGCTCTTCCATATAAGTTGTTGAGTGGGCAGGCAGCGCTTATGGGCTGAAGTGAATCCATGACTTCTAACAAAGAGAATGCTTAAAGGGTTTTTTTTTTTCCTTTTCACTTTTCTGTGTCAGTTTTTCTGGTAAAATTACCATTATAACATTAACACGGCCCAACCCCTTCTTTTCTTGACTATGCCCATCTGGTATATTTCTAAGCACATCTTTGGTTACACCAGATGTTAAGTGGTATTTTAAAACATCTTAAATAATATGTGTTACCTATTCTATTTGCATAACACACCTAATTTTCCTTCTCTACAAAGAGTCTCTGTGGGGCTGTTTAGAAAAAAAGAATATTTAACTAACCTACAACACAATGATCTAATATCAGTTTAAAGTTATTAGCACTTAGTGTAGACACTGTGTAAATGGCATGTCAAGCATGTTAGGTAACTCAATTTAGCTAACTCAGAGCTTGTCTGCATGGCTCCGCAGTGGTGACTACAGAGGTGTGTGTTGCAGCATAAACTAAAATGTTGCACTGTAACTGTCCCATGTAAACCCTAGCTGTATTAACAGTCCTGTGTGAAACAGGACTGTAGCAGTGTCTACAGGTGGCAATTACAACACAACATTTTAGTACGCCTGCTACTCACACCCTGATAGCTCTAACTGTGGGGCCATGTAGCTTAAAAAAAAATTGTCTTTTTTTCCTATGCTAGCCAGATCCTCTATTTCTCATCAAGGCACACAACCTATGTGGATTCACTGTGGGTATATCTGTTAGGCTTTGTCTACACTGGCAAGTGAAAGACAAAACTTTTGACATTCACAGATATTAAAAAGCACCCCTCACCCCCGCAAAAGACAAAAGGTTTGCTGACAACAAGCGCCGATGCGAACAGTGCTTTGTTGGCAGCAGCACTCTCCTGCCGACAACGCTAACGCTGCTCGTTGGGGGTGGAAGTTTTTTTGCTGGCAGGAGAGCCCTCTCCTGCTGACAAACAGCAACTACACTGCGCTTTTTAGCGGCATGGCTGTAGTGGCACAGCCTTGTCGCTAAAAGCTGCGTAGTGTAGACATAGCCTTAGTCTTCATTACTGGGACAACGTAAGCATGTCTGAATCATAGCCTTAGGGGCTGGGGTATGTTCTTTTGTTACAGGAGTAAGAAAAGCCAATGAGTTTTGTGCTGCTGTGGAGTAACCTGGACTTTCTGGTAGAGCAAATCAAAACTTAACTGAAATTTTTAATCAAATTTTCACATTTTGCCAAAAATGATGGGAAATTGTGAAAATTGTGCATCACCCTTCTCCCACCCCAATATTCAATCATCTCTATTTACAGGCTATGTCATAAGAGTGCTTATTGGATGAGGATGGAACTGAGCTATCTGGAAGAGAAGTTTTGTTATATTTCAAGATTTGTATTAAAATTTTAGGAGAAATTGAGGGCTTAACTGGGCTATGTCCCCAATACAAATTTATAAGGGATTCAATCATCTATACAAGTCTGAATAATAGTATATAATTAGACTAGTAGTGGGTGTACTAATTAGATTTAGATCATACAACAGCTAATAGTAGTACCAAGCTTTTTCAAAACACTTTTCACCAGTAGGTCTCAAAACACTTTCCATTTTACAGATAGAGAAAGTGAGTCACAGAGAGACGAAGCAACTCCCCAATGGCACCCAGCCCAATGGCACCCAGCAGTGGTCAAGTTAGGAATCACCTAAGTCCCAGTCTAGCACGCTATTCACTAGTTCAGCCTACTATTCAGTGTAATTTCTCTGGTTAAAACCCCGCACAACATTTTGACAGTGTAGGAGTTTAAGCCACACATCAAGTTACCAATGTACACTTGTAATTTATGAACTCAAAGAGAACATTTTGCACACATAAATACTAGTATATATGCAAAGATATTATGGGACAATCTTCAGCAAATTGTCCTTCGTGGATTTAATTCAGCTCAAATTCAGTTCACTCAAGCAGCATACAAACTAATTCTTTAAAATATTTGCCCTACCAGGATGAAATTACTTTTTATCAGGTTGTTCTTTTAGAACTCTAGAAGAAAGTTAAAGAAAGACTCCAAATGGTTTCAGCTGGCTTTGGACAAGGCTCTAACAGAATGATTTCTGTACTCATGCAACTCCTCAGTTTGTAACAAATTTGTACAAAGTGGAGTCAGTTCAGAATTTTGCCTGAAAAATTGGTATGTGATAGAAAATATGTAAAGCGGTTAGGACCTGTAATCATTTTCAATTAGAAATGGTTGAAATTGTTCATTTGAAAAATGACTTTTTGCTAACTGAACATCGTTTGGTGGGAAATTTTGAGTTCTTTCAAAAATGTTCTGTCTCTGATGAGAAACTCAAAGATGAGGTTGTTTCTTTTTTTGTTGTTTTTTGTTTTTTTTTCCCAATGAAAAAAATCAGACAATTTCCACACTAAAAAAAGTGTTGAGGTTTTTAATGGAAAATACGGTAGCATTTTCTGAACTGCTCGTTTCAATATATTCAGGACTTACATTTCTAACAACACTTCTTAGCATTGCATGCAGCATTATGAAAGACTTCTGTTTAATAAACTCTTTAAGGAAATGAGTATGGAACTAGTTAAAAGGCTAGTGGGTCACCTCAGGACCATAGTGTGAGTGAAAGTAATAAAAAGGGTTCTTCTTGTTTAAGAGAAAGAAAAAAAGAACCAAAACAACAGACAGTATGTCAGTCACTAAATCCAATCATCACTGACTCCACTGAAAAAAATGACGTCTAACTTAAGAGATCTGTCCCTTGTGTGTAGTGAGTGCCATATCTGATTACAATAATGTGTTGACAAAAAACTACTTTACTACTTTGTTTAAAACACTTTCAGCATAGCAGAGCCAATACAGCAGAGCTGTATTCTGTTCTTTCTTGTACATGATCAATAGAAGTGTTCACTGAAGTTCAAGCAATTAAGCCGGATCAAGTCCACTAAAGGCAGTTAGGTTGCTAAGGCGTCAGAGGACCTGAAGAATTTTTTATATATAAGCAGATGATAAAGTATAAGGAGCGAGCCCAGCTTGACTCTCCGGTCTAAGATGAGTTTGCAGGACTGGCAATTAGGAGGAAAAAAAGTCTTACTTTTATTTGTAAACTCATCACAATTGATAGCCGATAGCAGAGAGCCAATAAACATGGAGCATCACAATAGCATTGTTACATTATCACTTTTCAATGCATTTTAAGTATGGAGGCCATTATGTTTGAAAGGACATGTGGGACTGGGTGACATGCTGGTCTTAGCAGGATTGGTCAAGTAAGGACTTCCTCAGATGGACAGAATTCTACGACCTGGTAGGTGTGTCTTACTGTAAAAAAGGCAGAACAATATCTTGCTCATTCAATGGCCAGACACAAGTATTACTAGGCTATCTTCAGCCATATTCAGTCCCAAATAAATTGTGGATTATTCCAGCCAGGTCAATGACTGAATAAAGCCTTACTTTAGCCAAGTTCAACAAGAACAAGGAGTTAGCCCTGGCTTCCTCTGAGCTCTAGCCCTCTCCCCGGAGCTCCTTTCATTGTGGACAGAATTTTCTTTTACTAGTATGCTGGCAAATAAACTCCCTACAGCTGTGCCAGGCATGCTTCAGTGCACGTCCTTGCTGTGAGGGCCAGGCAGCTGTGGTCCTTCCTCTAAGAAGGCTTACCCTTTGACCACAAACTTTGGAACAGGGTGTATAGACCACATTATGGAGAAAAAATGCCGGCCATATGCAGTTGCTGGGAAAAGCAATCTAAAAAGGGAGTTAAGAATACATGGCCTAACAATGACTCCTTTAACAAACACTGCAGATTGGTAATGTTTTTATATGAAGGAGAATAGTCGAGATTACATGTTGAGTGGGAGGAAGGAGAGACTATGCCCTTATTGTCTTTTGAACAAAAACATTTCTGAAGTGTACATCACAAAGACCATTGCTTCTTTCTTTCCAGTTTGGATCTGGTGTGCAGTGGTTGTTTGTTTATTTTTTTCCTGTTTTCTAATTCCATGTGCACCCAGAGCCTTTTGTTTTTAGTATATTTTATAAATGAAAGAAAATAAGTAGATTCATAGATTTTAAAATCAGAAGGGACCATCATGATCATCTAGTCTGACCTCCTCACATTGCAGGCTACAGAAACTTATCCACCCACTCCAGTAGTAGATGCATAGGGTTACCATACGTCCTCTTTTTCCCGGACATGTCCGGCTTTTCGGCACTCAAACCCCCGTCCGGGGGGAATTGCCACAAAGCCGAACATGTCCGGGAAAATGGCAGCTCTGCTCCTCCCCGACTCTTCGGCTCTGTTTAAGAGCCGGGCTGCCCGAGCGCTACCGGCTTCGGGCAGCCCCGTGCCTCCAGACCCTGCGCCGCCGGAGCCCAGGATGGAAAGTGCCCAGCCGGCGGCTGGGGTCCGGAGGCAAGGGGGCTGGCCGAAGCCGGTAGCGCTCGGGCAGCCTGGCTCTTAAACAGAGCCGAAGAGTCGGGGAGGAGCAGAGCCTCCC